>NW_027366007.1:0-84731 GCF_046119375.1 Phyllobates terribilis
ATTCAGTCAGTAGCTTCAAACATTTCTGGAACGTTTTTTCAATGGCAAAAATCAATGAATATTGTAAATGCACAAACAGTAATATCTCCACATTGCACGGTGCAATTCTGAAATTTTTAGCTTTTTCCTGTTAATCGCAAAAGAAGATTCAAAGAGAGTGAGATGCCAGCTCCTTTCATTCAGTCAGTAGCTTCAAACATTTCTGGTATATGAAAAACATGTTTCAATGGCAAAAATCAATGAATATTGTAAATGCACAACAGTAATATCTCACATTGCAAGGTGCAATTCTGAAATTTTTAGCTTTTTCTGTTAATCCTAGCATGATAAAGAAGATTCCAAAGAGAGTGAGATGCCAGCTCCTTTCATTCAGTCAGTAGCTTCAAAACATTTCTGGGTATATGAAAAACATGTTTTTCAATGGCAAAAAATCAATGAATATTGTAAATGCACAAACAGTAATATCTCCACATTGCACGGTGCAATTCTGAAATTTTTTCCTAGCTGATAAAGAAGATTCAAAAGAGAGTGAGATGCCAGCTCCTTTCATTCAGTCAGTAGCTTCAAACATTTCTGGTATATGAAAAACATGTTTTTCAATGGCAAAAATCAATGAATATTGTAAATGCACAAACAGTAATATCTCCACATTGCACGGTGCAATTCTGAAATTTTTAGCTTTTTCCTGTTAATCCTAGCATGATAAAGAAGATTCAAAGAGAGTGAGATGCCAGCTCCTTTCATTCAGTCAGTAGCTTCAAACATTTCTGGTATATGAAAAACATGTTTTTCAATGGCAAAAATCAATGAATATTGTAAATGCACAAACAGTAATATCTCCACATTGCAAAGGTGCAATTCTGAAATTTTTAGCTTTTTTCCTGTTAATCCTAGCATGATAAAGAAGATTCAAAGAGAGTGAGATGCCAGCTCCTTTCATTCAGTCAGTAGCTTCAAACATTTCTGGAAAACATGTTTTTTCAATGGCAAAAATCAATGAATATTGTAAATGCACAAACAGTAATATCTCCACATTGCACGGTGCAATTCTGAAATTTTTTGCTTTTTCCTGCTAATCCTAGCATGATAAAGAAGATTCAAAGAGAGTGAGATGCCAGCTCCTTTCATTCAGTCAGTAGCTTCAAACATTTCTGGTATATGAAAAAACATGTTTTTCAATGGCAAAAATCAATGAATATTGTAAATGCACAAACAGTAATATCTCCACATTGCACGGTGCAATTCTGAAATTTTTAGCTTTTTCCTGTTAATCCTAGCATGATAAAGAAGATTCAAAGAGAGTGAGATGCCAGCTCCTTTCATTCAGTCAGTAGCTTCAAACATTTCTGGTATATGAAAAACATGTTTTTCAATGGCAAAAATCAATGAATATTGTAAATGCACAAACAGTAATATCTCCACATTGCACGGTGCAATTCTGAAATTTTTTGCTTTTTCCTGCTAATCCTAGCATGATAAAGAAGATTCAAAGAGAGTGAGATGCCAGCTCCTTTCATTCAGTCAGTAGCTTCAAACATTTCTGGTATATGAAAAACATGTTTTTCAATGGCAAAAATCAATGAATATTGTAAATGCACAAACAGTAATATCTCCACATTGCAAGGTGCAATTCTGAAATTTTTAGCTTTTTCCTGTTAATCCTAGCATGATAAAGAAGATTCAAAGAGAGTGAGATGCCAGCTCCTTTCATTCAGTCAGTAGCTTCAAACATTTCTGGTATATGAAAAAACATGTTTTTCAATGGCAAAAATCAATGAATATTGTAAATGCACAAACAGTAATATCTCCACATTGCAAGGTGCAATTCTGAAATTTTTTGCTTTTTCCTGCTAATCCTAGCATGATAAAGAAGATTCAAAGAGAGTGAGATGCCAGCTCCTTTCATTCAGTCAGTAGCTTCAAACATTTCTGGTATATGAAAAAACAGTTTTTTCAATGGCAAAAATCAATGAATATTGTAAATGCACAAACAGTAATATCTCCACATTGCAAGGTGCAATTCTGAAATTTTAGCTTTTTCCTGCTAATCCTAGCATGATAAAGAAGATTCAAAGAGAGTGAGATGCCAGCTCCTTTCATTCAGTCAGTAGCTTCAAACATTTCTGGTATATGAAAAACATGTTTTTCAATGGCAAAAATCAATGAATATTGTAAATGCACAAACAGTAATATCTCCACATTGCACGGTGCAATTCTGAAATTTTTAGCTTTTTCCTGTTAATCCTAGCATGATAAAGAAGATTCAAAGAGAGTGAGATGCCAGCTCCTTTCATTCAGTCAGTAGCTTCAAACATTTCTGGTATATGAAAAACATGTTTTTCAATGGCAAAAATCAATGAATATTGTAAATGCACAAACAGTAATATCTCCACATTGCACGGTGCAATTCTGAAATTTTTAGCTTTTTCCTGCTAATCCTAGCATGATAAAGAAGATTCAAAGAGAGTGAGATGCCAGCTCCTTTCATTCAGTCAGTAGCTTCAAACATTTCTGGTATATGAAAAAACATGTTTTTCAATGGCAAAAATCAATGAATATTGTAAATGCACAAACAGTAATATCTCCACATTGCACGGTGCAATTCTGAAATTTTTAGCTTTTTCCTGTTAATCCTAGCATGATAAAGAAGATTCAAAGAGAGTGAGATGCCAGCTCCTTTCATTCAGTCAGTAGCTTCAAACATTTCTGGTATATGAAAAACATGTTTTTCAATGGCAAAAATCAATGAATATTGTAAATGCACAAACAGTAATATCTCCACATTGCAAGGTGCAATTCTGAAATTTTTTGCTTTTTCCTGTTAATCCTAGCATGATAAAGAAGATTCAAAGAGAGTGAGATGCCAGCTCCTTTCATTCAGTCAGTAGCTTCAAACATTTCTGGTATATGAAAAACATGTTTTTCAATGGCAAAAATCAATGAATATTGTAAATGCACAAACAGTAATATCTCCACATTGCACGGTGCAATTCTGAAATTTTTTGCTTTTTCCTGCTAATCCTAGCATGATAAAGAAGATTCAAAGAGAGTGAGATGCCAGCTCCTTTCATTCAGTCAGTAGCTTCAAACATTTCTGGTATATGAAAAACATGTTTTTCAATGGCAAAAATCAATGAATATTGTAAATGCACAAACAGTAATATCTCCACATTGCACGGTGCAATTCTGAAATTTTTAGCTTTTTCCTGTTAATCCTAGCATGATAAAGAAGATTCAAAGAGAGTGAGATGCCAGCTCCTTTCATTCAGTCAGTAGCTTCAAACATTTCTGGTATATGAAAAACATGTTTTTCAATGGCAAAAATCAATGAATATTGTAAATGCACAACAGTAATATCTCCACATTGCACGGTGCAATTCTGAAATTTTTAGCTTTTTCCTGCTAATCCTAGCATGATAAAGAAGATTCAAAGAGAGTGAGATGCCAGCTCCTTTCATTCAGTCAGTAGCTTCAAACATTTCTGGTATATGAAAAACATGTTTTTCAATGGCAAAAATCAATGAATATTGTAAATGCACAAACAGTAATATCTCCACATTGCAAGGTGCAATTCTGAAATTTTTAGCTTTTTCCTGTTAATCCTAGCATGATAAAGAAGATTCAAAGAGAGTGAGATGCCAGCTCCTTTCATTCAGTCAGTAGCTTCAAACATTTCTGGTATATGAAAAACATGTTTTTCAATGGCAAAAATCAATGAATATTGTAAATGCACAAACAGTAATATCTCCACATTGCACGGTGCAATTCTGAAATTTTTAGCTTTTTCCTGCTAATCCTAGCATGATAAAGAAGATTCAAAGAGAGTGAGATGCCAGCTCCTTTCATTCAGTCAGTAGCTTCAAACATTTCTGGTATATGAAAACATGTTTTTCAATGGCAAAAATCAATGAATATTGTAAATGCACAAACAGTAATATCTCCACATTGCAAGGTGCAATTCTGAAATTTTTGCTTTTTCCTGCTAATCCTAGCATGATAAAGAAGATTCAAAGAGAGTGAGATGCCAGCTCCTTTCATTCAGTCAGTAGCTTCAAACATTTCTGGTATATGAAAAACATGTTTTTCAATGGCAAAAATCAATGAATATTGTAAATGCACAAACAGTAATATCTCCACATTGCACGGTGCAATTCTGAAATTTTTAGCTTTTTCCTGTTAATCCTAGCATGATAAAGAAGATTCAAAGAGAGTGAGATGCCAGCTCCTTTCATTCAGTCAGTAGCTTCAAACATTTCTGGTATATGAAAAACATGTTTTTCAATGGCAAAAATCAATGAATATTGTAAATGCACAAACAGTAATATCTCCACATTGCACGGTGCAATTCTGAAATTTTTAGCTTTTTCCTGCTAATCCTAGCATGATAAAGAAGATTCAAAGAGAGTGAGATGCCAGCTCCTTTCATTCAGTCAGTAGCTTCAAACATTTCTGGACGTTTTTCAATGGCAAAAATCAATGAATATTGTAAATGCACAAACAGTAATATCTCCACATTGCAAGGTGCAATTCTGAAATTTTTAGCTTTTTCCTGTTAATCCTAGCATGATAAAGAAGATTCAAAGAGAGTGAGATGCCAGCTCCTTTCATTCAGTCAGTAGCTTCAAACATTTCTGGTATATGAAAAACATGTTTTTCAATGGCAAAAATCAATGAATATTGTAAATGCACAAACAGTAATATCTCCACATTGCACGGTGCAATTCTGAAATTTTTTGCTTTTTCCTGCTAATCCTAGCATGATAAAGAAGATTCAAAGAGAGTGAGATGCCAGCTCCTTTCATTCAGTCAGTAGCTTCAAACATTTCTGGGACGTTTTTCAATGGCAAAAATCAATGAATATTGTAAATGCACAAACAGTAATATCTCCACATTGCACGGTGCAATTCTGAAATTTTTTGCTTTTTCCTGCTAATCCTAGCATGATAAAGAAGATTCAAAGAGAGTGAGATGCCAGCTCCTTTCATTCAGTCAGTAGCTTCAAACATTTCTGGTATATGAAAAACATGTTTTTCAATGGCAAAAATCAATGAATATTGTAAATGCACAAACAGTAATATCTCCACATTGCACGGTGCAATTCTGAAATTTTTAGCTTTTTCCTGTTAATCCTAGCATGATAAAGAAGATTCAAAGAGAGTGAGATGCCAGCTCCTTTCATTCAGTCAGTAGCTTCAAACATTTCTGGTATATGAAAAACATGTTTTTCAATGGCAAAAATCAATGAATATTGTAAATGCACAAACAGTAATATCTCCACATTGCACGGTGCAATTCTGAAATTTTTAGCTTTTTCCTGCTAATCCTAGCATGATAAAGAAGATTCAAAGAGAGTGAGATGCCAGCTCCTTTCATTCAGTCAGTAGCTTCAAACATTTCTGGTACTGTTTTTCAATGGCAAAAATCAATGAATATTGTAAATGCACAAACAGTAATATCTCCACATTGCACGGTGCAATTCTGAAATTTTTAGCTTTTTCCTGCTAATCCTAGCATGATAAAGAAGATTCAAAGAGAGTGAGATGCCAGCTCCTTTCATTCAGTCAGTAGCTTCAAACATTTCTGGTATATGAAAAACATGTTTTTCAATGGCAAAAATCAATGAATATTGTAAATGCACAAACAGTAATATCTCCACATTGCAAGGTGCAATTCTGAAATTTTTAGCTTTTTCCTGTTAATCCTAGCATGATAAAGAAGATTCAAAGAGAGTGAGATGCCAGCTCCTTTCATTCAGTCAGTAGCTTCAAACATTTCTGGTATATGAAAAACATGTTTTTCAATGGCAAAAATCAATGAATATTGTAAATGCACAAACAGTAATATCTCCACATTGCACGGTGCAATTCTGAAATTTTTAGCTTTTTCCTGCTAATCCTAGCATGATAAAGAAGATTCAAAGAGAGTGAGATGCCAGCTCCTTTCATTCAGTCAGTAGCTTCAAACATTTCTGGAATATGAAAAACGTTTTTCAATGGCAAAAATCAATGAATATTGTAAATGCACAAACAGTAATATCTCCACATTGCAAGGTGCAATTCTGAAATTTTTTTTGCTTTTTCCTGCTAATCCTAGCATGATAAAGAAGATTCAAAGAGAGTGAGATGCCAGCTCCTTTCATTCAGTCAGTAGCTTCAAACATTTCTGGTATATGAAAAACATGTTTTTCAATGGCAAAAATCAATGAATATTGTAAATGCACAAACAGTAATATCTCCACATTGCACGGTGCAATTCTGAAATTTTTAGCTTTTTCCTGTTAATCCTAGCATGATAAAGAAGATTCAAAGAGAGTGAGATGCCAGCTCCTTTCATTCAGTCAGTAGCTTCAAACATTTCTGGTATATGAAAAACATGTTTTTCAATGGCAAAAATCAATGAATATTGTAAATGCACAAACAGTAATATCTCCACATTGCACGGTGCAATTCTGAAATTTTTAGCTTTTTCCTGCTAATCCTAGCATGATAAAGAAGATTCAAAGAGAGTGAGATGCCAGCTCCTTTCATTCAGTCAGTAGCTTCAAACATTTCTGGACGTTTTTCAATGGCAAAAATCAATGAATATTGTAAATGCACAAACAGTAATATCTCCACATTGCAAGGTGCAATTCTGAAATTTTTAGCTTTTTCCTGTTAATCCTAGCATGATAAAGAAGATTCAAAGAGAGTGAGATGCCAGCTCCTTTCATTCAGTCAGTAGCTTCAAACATTTCTGGTATATGAAAAACATGTTTTTCAATGGCAAAAATCAATGAATATTGTAAATGCACAAACAGTAATATCTCCACATTGCACGGTGCAATTCTGAAATTTTTAGCTTTTTCCTGCTAATCCTAGCATGATAAAGAAGATTCAAAGAGAGTGAGATGCCAGCTCCTTTCATTCAGTCAGTAGCTTCAAACATTTCTGGTATATGAAAAACATGTTTTTCAATGGCAAAAATCAATGAATATTGTAAATGCACAAACAGTAATATCTCCACATTGCAAGGTGCAATTCTGAAATTTTTAGCTTTTTCCTGTTAATCCTAGCATGATAAAGAAGATTCAAAGAGAGTGAGATGCCAGCTCCTTTCATTCAGTCAGTAGCTTCAAACATTTCTGGTATATGAAAAACATGTTTTTCAATGGCAAAAATCAATGAATATTGTAAATGCACAAACAGTAATATCTCCACATTGCACGGTGCAATTCTGAAATTTTTAGCTTTTTCCTGCTAATCCTAGCATGATAAAGAAGATTCAAAGAGAGTGAGATGCCAGCTCCTTTCATTCAGTCAGTAGCTTCAAACATTTCTGGACGTTTTTCAATGGCAAAAATCAATGAATATTGTAAATGCACAAACAGTAATATCTCCACATTGCAAGGTGCAATTCTGAAATTTTTTGCTTTTTCCTGCTAATCCTAGCATGATAAAGAAGATTCAAAGAGAGTGAGATGCCAGCTCCTTTCATTCAGTCAGTAGCTTCAAACATTTCTGGTATATGAAAAACATGTTTTTCAATGGCAAAAATCAATGAATATTGTAAATGCACAAACAGTAATATCTCCACATTGCACGGTGCAATTCTGAAATTTTTAGCTTTTTCCTGTTAATCCTAGCATGATAAAGAAGATTCAAAGAGAGTGAGATGCCAGCTCCTTTCATTCAGTCAGTAGCTTCAAACATTTCTGGTATATGAAAAACATGTTTTTCAATGGCAAAAATCAATGAATATTGTAAATGCACAAACAGTAATATCTCCACATTGCACGGTGCAATTCTGAAATTTTTAGCTTTTTCCTGCTAATCCTAGCATGATAAAGAAGATTCAAAGAGAGTGAGATGCCAGCTCCTTTCATTCAGTCAGTAGCTTCAAACATTTCTGGACGTTTTTCAATGGCAAAAATCAATGAATATTGTAAATGCACAAACAGTAATATCTCCACATTGCAAGGTGCAATTCTGAAATTTTTAGCTTTTTCCTGTTAATCCTAGCATGATAAAGAAGATTCAAAGAGAGTGAGATGCCAGCTCCTTTCATTCAGTCAGTAGCTTCAAACATTTCTGGTATATGAAAAACATGTTTTTCAATGGCAAAAATCAATGAATATTGTAAATGCACAAACAGTAATATCTCCACATTGCACGGTGCAATTCTGAAATTTTTTGCTTTTTCCTGCTAATCCTAGCATGATAAAGAAGATTCAAAGAGAGTGAGATGCCAGCTCCTTTCATTCAGTCAGTAGCTTCAAACATTTCTGGACGTTTTTCAATGGCAAAAATCAATGAATATTGTAAATGCACAAACAGTAATATCTCCACATTGCAAGGTGCAATTCTGAAATTTTTTGCTTTTTCCTGCTAATCCTAGCATGATAAAGAAGATTCAAAGAGAGTGAGATGCCAGCTCCTTTCATTCAGTCAGTAGCTTCAAACATTTCTGGTATATGAAAAACATGTTTTTCAATGGCAAAAATCAATGAATATTGTAAATGCACAAACAGTAATATCTCCACATTGCACGGTGCAATTCTGAAATTTTTAGCTTTTTCCTGTTAATCCTAGCATGATAAAGAAGATTCAAAGAGAGTGAGATGCCAGCTCCTTTCATTCAGTCAGTAGCTTCAAACATTTCTGGTATATGAAAAACATGTTTTTCAATGGCAAAAATCAATGAATATTGTAAATGCACAAACAGTAATATCTCCACATTGCACGGTGCAATTCTGAAATTTTTAGCTTTTTCCTGCTAATCCTAGCATGATAAAGAAGATTCAAAGAGAGTGAGATGCCAGCTCCTTTCATTCAGTCAGTAGCTTCAAACATTTCTGGACGTTTTTCAATGGCAAAAATCAATGAATATTGTAAATGCACAAACAGTAATATCTCCACATTGCACGGTGCAATTCTGAAATTTTTAGCTTTTTCCTGCTAATCCTAGCATGATAAAGAAGATTCAAAGAGAGTGAGATGCCAGCTCCTTTCATTCAGTCAGTAGCTTCAAACATTTCTGGTATATGAAAAACATGTTTTTCAATGGCAAAAATCAATGAATATTGTAAATGCACAAACAGTAATATCTCCACATTGCAAGGTGCAATTCTGAAATTTTTAGCTTTTTCCTGTTAATCCTAGCATGATAAAGAAGATTCAAAGAGAGTGAGATGCCAGCTCCTTTCATTCAGTCAGTAGCTTCAAACATTTCTGGTATATGAAAAACATGTTTTTCAATGGCAAAAATCAATGAATATTGTAAATGCACAAACAGTAATATCTCCACATTGCACGGTGCAATTCTGAAATTTTTTGCTTTTTCCTGTTAATCCTAGCATGATAAAGAAGATTCAAAGAGAGTGAGATGCCAGCTCCTTTCATTCAGTCAGTAGCTTCAAACATTTCTGGTATATGAAAAACATGTTTTTCAATGGCAAAAATCAATGAATATTGTAAATGCACAAACAGTAATATCTCCACATTGCAAGGTGCAATTCTGAAATTTTTAGCTTTTTCCTGTTAATCCTAGCATGATAAAGAAGATTCAAAGAGAGTGAGATGCCAGCTCCTTTCATTCAGTCAGTAGCTTCAAACATTTCTGGTATATGAAAAACATGTTTTTCAATGGCAAAAATCAATGAATATTGTAAATGCACAAACAGTAATATCTCCACATTGCATGGTGCAATTCTGAAATTTTTTGCTTTTTCCTGCTAATCCTAGCATGATAAAGAAGATTCAAAGAGAGTGAGATGCCAGCTCCTTTCATTCAGTCAGTAGCTTCAAACATTTCTGGTATATGAAAAACATGTTTTTCAATGGCAAAAATCAATGAATATTGTAAATGCACAAACAGTAATATCTCCACATTGCACGGTGCAATTCTGAAATTTTTAGCTTTTTCCTGTTAATCCTAGCATGATAAAGAAGATTCAAAGAGAGTGAGATGCCAGCTCCTTTCATTCAGTCAGTAGCTTCAAACATTTCTGGTATATGAAAAACATGTTTTTCAATGGCAAAAATCAATGAATATTGTAAATGCACAAACAGTAATATCTCCACATTGCAAGGTGCAATTCTGAAATTTTTAGCTTTTTCCTGCTAATCCTAGCATGATAAAGAAGATTCAAAGAGAGTGAGATGCCAGCTCCTTTCATTCAGTCAGTAGCTTCAAACATTTCTGGACGTTTTTCAATGGCAAAAATCAATGAATATTGTAAATGCACAAACAGTAATATCTCCACATTGCACGGTGCAATTCTGAAATTTTTAGCTTTTTCCTGCTAATCCTAGCATGATAAAGAAGATTCAAAGAGAGTGAGATGCCAGCTCCTTTCATTCAGTCAGTAGCTTCAAACATTTCTGGTATATGAAAAACATGTTTTTCAATGGCAAAAATCAATGAATATTGTAAATGCACAAACAGTAATATCTCCACATTGCACGGTGCAATTCTGAAATTTTTAGCTTTTTCCTGTTAATCCTAGCATGATAAAGAAGATTCAAAGAGAGTGAGATGCCAGCTCCTTTCATTCAGTCAGTAGCTTCAAACATTTCTGGTATATGAAAAACATGTTTTTCAATGGCAAAAATCAATGAATATTGTAAATGCACAAACAGTAATATCTCCACATTGCACGGTGCAATTCTGAAATTTTTTGCTTTTTCCTGCTAATCCTAGCATGATAAAGAAGATTCAAAGAGAGTGAGATGCCAGCTCCTTTCATTCAGTCAGTAGCTTCAAACATTTCTGGACGTTTTTCAATGGCAAAAATCAATGAATATTGTAAATGCACAAACAGTAATATCTCCACATTGCAAGGTGCAATTCTGAAATTTTTAGCTTTTTCCTGTTAATCCTAGCATGATAAAGAAGATTCAAAGATAGTGAGATGCCAGCTCCTTTCATTCAGTCAGTAGCTTCAAACATTTCTGGTATATGAAAAACATGTTTTTCAATGGCAAAAATCAATGAATATTGTAAATGCACAAACAGTAATATCTCCACATTGCAAGGTGCAATTCTGAAATTTTTTACTTTTTCCTGCTAATCCTAGCATGATAAAGAAGATTCAAAGAGAGTGAGATGCCAGCTCCTTTCATTCAGTCAGTAGCTTCAAACATTTCTGGACGTTTTTCAATGGCAAAAATCAATGAATATTGTAAATGCACAAACAGTAATATCTCCACATTGCAAGGTGCAATTCTGAATTTTTTTGCTTTTTCCTGCTAATCCTAGCATGATAAAGAAGATTCAAAGAGAGTGAGATGCCAGCTCCTTTCATTCAGTCAGTAGCTTCAAACATTTCTGGTATATGAAAAACATGTTTTTCAATGGCAAAAATCAATGAATATTGTAAATGCACAAACAGTAATATCTCCACATTGCACGGTGCAATTCTGAAATTTTTAGCTTTTTCCTGTTAATCCTAGCATGATAAAGAAGATTCAAAGATAGTGAGATGCCAGCTCCTTTCATTCAGTCAGTAGCTTCAAACATTTCTGGTATATGAAAAACATGTTTTTCAATGGCAAAAATCAATGAATATTGTAAATGCACAAACAGTAATATCTCCACATTGCAAGGTGCAATTCTGAAATTTTTTGCTTTTTCCTGCTAATCCTAGCATGATAAAGAAGATTCAAAGAGAGTGAGATGCCAGCTCCTTTCATTCAGTCAGTAGCTTCAAACATTTCTGGACGTTTTTCAATGGCAAAAATCAATGAATATTGTAAATGCACAAACAGTAATATCTCCACATTGCAAGGTGCAATTCTGAAATTTTTTGCTTTTTCCTGCTAATCCTAGCATGATAAAGAAGATTCAAAGAGAGTGAGATGCCAGCTCCTTTCATTCAGTCAGTAGCTTCAAACATTTCTGGTATATGAAAAACATGTTTTTCAATGGCAAAAATCAATGAATATTGTAAATGCACAAACAGTAATATCTCCACATTGCACGGTGCAATTCTGAAATTTTTAGCTTTTTCCTGTTAATCCTAGCATGATAAAGAAGATTCAAAGAGAGTGAAATGCCAGCTCCTTTCATTCAGTCAGTAGCTTCAAACATTTCTGGTATATGAAAAACATGTTTTTCAATGGCAAAAATCAATGAATATTGTAAATGCACAAACAGTAATATCTCCACATTGCACGGTGCAATTCTGAAATTTTTAGCTTTTTCCTGCTAATCCTAGCATGATAAAGAAGATTCAAAGAGAGTGAGATGCCAGCTCCTTTCATTCAGTCAGTAGCTTCAAACATTTCTGGTATATGAAAAACATGTTTTTCAATGGCAAAAATCAATGAATATTGTAAATGCACAAACAGTAATATCTCCACATTGCACGGTGCAATTCTGAAATTTTTAGCTTTTTCCTGTTAATCCTAGCATGATAAAGAAGATTCAAAGAGAGTGAGATGCCAGCTCCTTTCATTCAGTCAGTAGCTTCAAACATTTCTGGACGTTTTTCAATGGCAAAAATCAATGAATATTGTAAATGCACAAACAGTAATATCTCCACATTGCAAGGTGCAATTCTGAAATTTTTAGCTTTTTCCTGTTAATCCTAGCATGATAAAGAAGATTCAAAGAGAGTGAGATGCCAGCTCCTTTCATTCAGTCAGTAGCTTCAAACATTTCTGGTATATGAAAAACATGTTTTTCAATGGCAAAAATCAATGAATATTGTAAATGCACAAACAGTAATATCTCCACATTGCACGGTGCAATTCTGAAATTTTTAGCTTTTTCCTGTTAATCCTAGCATGATAAAGAAGATTCAAAGAGAGTGATATGCCAGCTCCTTTCATTCAGTCAGTAGCTTCAAACATTTCTGGTATATGAAAAACATGTTTTTCAATGGCAAAAATCAATGAATATTGTAAATGCACAAACAGTAATATCTCCACATTGCAAGGTGCAATTCTGAAATTTTTAGCTTTTTCCTGCTAATCCTAGCATGATAAAGAAGATTCAAAGAGAGTGAGATGCCAGCTCCTTTCATTCAGTCAGTAGCTTCAAACATTTCTGGACGTTTTTCAATGGCAAAAATCAATGAATATTGTAAATGCACAAACAGTAATATCTCCACATTGCAAGGTGCAATTCTGAAATTTTTTGCTTTTTCCTGCTAATCCTAGCATGATAAAGAAGATTCAAAGAGAGTGAGATGCCAGCTCCTTTCATTCAGTCAGTAGCTTCAAACATTTCTGGACGTTTTTCAATGGCAAAAATCAATGAATATTGTAAATGCACAAACAGTAATATCTCCACATTGCACGGTGCAATTCTGAAATTTTTAGCTTTTTCCTGTTAATCCTAGCATGATAAAGAAGATTCAAAGAGAGTGAGATGCCAGCTCCTTTCATTCAGTCAGTAGCTTCAAACATTTCTGGTATATGAAAAACATGTTTTTCAATGGCAAAAATCAATGAATATTGTAAATGCACAAACAGTAATTTCTCCACATTGCACGGTGCAATTCTGAAATTTTTAGCTTTTTCCTGCTAATCCTAGCATGATAAAGAAGATTCAAAGAGAGTGAGATGCCAGCTCCTTTCATTCAGTCAGTAGCTTCAAACATTTCTGGTATATGAAAAACATGTTTTTCAATGGCAAAAATCAATGAATATTGTAAATGCACAAACAGTAATATCTCCACATTGCACGGTGCAATTCTGAAATTTTTAGCTTTTTCCTGTTAATCCTAGCATGATAAAGAAGATTCAAAGAGAGTGAGATGCCAGCTCCTTTCATTCAGTCAGTAGCTTCAAACATTTCTGGACGTTTTTCAATGGCAAAAATCAATGAATATTGTAAATGCACAAACAGTAATATCTCCACATTGCAAGGTGCAATTCTGAAATTTTTAGCTTTTTCCTGCTAATCCTAGCATGATAAAGAAGATTCAAAGAGAGTGAGATGCCAGCTCCTTTCATTCAGTCAGTAGCTTCAAACATTTCTGGTATATGAAAAACATGTTTTTCAATGGCAAAAATCAATGAATATTGTAAATGCACAAACAGTAATATCTCCACATTGCAAGGTGCAATTCTGAAATTTTTAGCTTTTTCCTGTTAATCCTAGCATGATAAAGAAGATTCAAAGAGAGTGAGATGCCAGCTCCTTTCATTCAGTCAGTAGCTTCAAACATTTCTGGTATATGAAAAACATGTTTTTCAATGGCAAAAATCAATGAATATTGTAAATGCACAAACAGTAATATCTCCACATTGCAAGGTGCAATTCTGAAATTTTTAGCTTTTTCCTGTTAATCCTAGCATGATAAAGAAGATTCAAAGAGAGTGAGATGCCAGCTCCTTTCATTCAGTCAGTAGCTTCAAACATTTCTGGTATATGAAAAACATGTTTTTCAATGGCAAAAATCAATGAATATTGTAAATGCACAAACAGTAATATCTCCACATTGCACGGTGCAATTCTGAAATTTTTAGCTTTTTCCTGTTAATCCTAGCATGATAAAGAAGATTCAAAGAGAGTGAGATGCCAGCTCCTTTCATTCAGTCAGTAGCTTCAAACATTTCTGGTATATGAAAAACATGTTTTTCAATGGCAAAAATCAATGAATATTGTAAATGCACAAACAGTAATATCTCCACATTGCACGGTGCAATTCTGAAATTTTTTGCTTTTTCCTGCTAATCCTAGCATGATAAAGAAGATTCAAAGAGAGTGAGATGCCAGCTCCTTTCATTCAGTCAGTAGCTTCAAACATTTCTGGTATATGAAAAACATGTTTTTCAATGGCAAAAATCAATGAATATTGTAAATGCACAAACAGTAATATCTCCACATTGCACGGTGCAATTCTGAAATTTTTTGCTTTTTCCTGCTAATCCTAGCATGATAAAGAAGATTCAAAGAGAGTGAGATGCCAGCTCCTTTCATTCAGTCAGTAGCTTCAAACATTTCTGGTATATGAAAAACATGTTTTTCAATGGCAAAAATCAATGAATATTGTAAATGCACAAACAGTAATATCTCCACATTGCACGGTGCAATTCTGAAATTTTTAGCTTTTTCCTGTTAATCCTAGCATGATAAAGAAGATTCAAAGAGAGTGAGATGCCAGCTCCTTTCATTCAGTCAGTAGCTTCAAACATTTCTGGTATATGAAAAACATGTTTTTCAATGGCAAAAATCAATGAATATTGTAAATGCACAAACAGTATAATCTCCACATTGCACGGTGCAATTCTGAAATTTTTAGCTTTTTCCTGCTAATCCTAGCATGATAAAGAAGATTCAAAGAGAGTGAGATGCCAGCTCCTTTCATTCAGTCAGTAGCTTCAAACATTTCTGGTATATGAAAAACATGTTTTTCAATGGCAAAAATCAATGAATATTGTAAATGCACAAACAGTAATATCTCCACATTGCAAGGTGCAATTCTGAAATTTTTAGCTTTTTCCTGTTAATCCTAGCATGATAAAGAAGATTCAAAGAGAGTGAGATGCCAGCTCCTTTCATTCAGTCAGTAGCTTCAAACATTTCTGGTATATGAAAAACATGTTTTTCAATGGCAAAAATCAATGAATATTGTAAATGCACAAACAGTAATATCTCCACATTGCAAGGTGCAATTCTGAAATTTTTAGCTTTTTCCTGCTAATCCTAGCATGATAAAGAAGATTCAAAGAGAGTGAGATGCCAGCTCCTTTCATTCAGTCAGTAGCTTCAAACATTTCTGGACGTTTTTCAATGGCAAAAATCAATGAATATTGTAAATGCACAAACAGTAATATCTCCACATTGCATGGTGCAATTCTGAAATTTTTAGCTTTTTCCTGCTAATCCTAGCATGATAAAGAAGATTCAAAGAGAGTGAGATGCCAGCTCCTTTCATTCAGTCAGTAGCTTCAAACATTTCTGGTATATGAAAAACATGTTTTTCAATGGCAAAAATCAATGAATATTGTAAATGCACAAACAGTAATATCTCCACATTGCACGGTGCAATTCTGAAATTTTTAGCTTTTTCCTGTTAATCCTAGCATGATAAAGAAGATTCAAAGAGAGTGAGATGCCAGCTCCTTTCATTCAGTCAGTAGCTTCAAACATTTCTGGTATATGAAAAACATGTTTTTCAATGGCAAAAATCAATGAATATTGTAAATGCACAAACAGTAATATCTCCACATTGCACGGTGCAATTCTGAAATTTTTTGCTTTTTCCTGCTAATCCTAGCATGATAAAGAAGATTCAAAGAGAGTGAGATGCCAGCTCCTTTCATTCAGTCAGTAGCTTCAAACCTTTCTGGACGTTTTTCAATGGCAAAAATCAATGAATATTGTAAATGCACAAACAGTAATATCTCCACATTGCAAGGTGCAATTCTGAAATTTTTAGCTTTTTCCTGTTAATCCTAGCATGATAAAGAAGATTCAAAGAGAGTGAGATGCCAGCTCCTTTCATTCAGTCAGTAGCTTCAAACATTTCTGGTATATGAAAAACATGTTTTTCAATGGCAAAAATCAATGAATATTGTAAATGCACAAACAGTAATATCTCCACATTGCAAGGTGCAATTCTGAAATTTTTTGCTTTTTCCTGCTAATCCTAGCATGATAAAGAAGATTCAAAGAGAGTGAGATGCCAGCTCCTTTCATTCAGTCAGTAGCTTCAAACATTTCTGGACGTTTTTCAATGGCAAAAATCAATGAATATTGTAAATGCACAAACAGTAATATCTCCACATTGCAAGGTGCAATTCTGAAATTTTTTGCTTTTTCCTGCTAATCCTAGCATGATAAAGAAGATTCAAAGAGAGTGAGATGCCAGCTCCTTTCATTCAGTCAGTAGCTTCAAACATTTCTGGTATATGAAAAACATGTTTTTCAATGGCAAAAATCAATGAATATTGTAAATGCACAAACAGTAATATCTCCACATTGCACGGTGCAATTCTGAAATTTTTAGCTTTTTCCTGTTAATCCTAGCATGATAAAGAAGATTCAAAGAGAGTGAGATGCCAGCTCCTTTCATTCAGTCAGTAGCTTCAAACATTTCTGGTATATGAAAAACATGTTTTTCAATGGCAAAAATCAATGAATATTGTAAATGCACAAACAGTAATATCTCCACATTGCACGGTGCAATTCTGAAATTTTTAGCTTTTTCCTGCTAATCCTAGCATGATAAAGAAGATTCAAAGAGAGTGAGATGCCAGCTCCTTTCATTCAGTCAGTAGCTTCAAACATTTCTGGTATATGAAAAACATGTTTTTCAATGGCAAAAATCAATGAATATTGTAAATGCACAAACAGTAATATCTCCACATTGCACGGTGCAATTCTGAAATTTTTAGCTTTTTCCTGTTAATCCTAGCATGATAAAGAAGATTCAAAGAGAGTGAGATGCCAGCTCCTTTCATTCAGTCAGTAGCTTCAAACATTTCTGGACGTTTTTCAATGGCAAAAATCAATGAATATTGTAAATGCACAAACAGTAATATCTCCACATTGCAAGGTGCAATTCTGAAATTTTTTGCTTTTTCCTGTTAATCCTAGCATGATAAAGAAGATTCAAAGAGAGTGAGATGCCAGCTCCTTTCATTCAGTCAGTAGCTTCAAACATTTCTGGTATATGAAAAACATGTTTTTCAATGGCAAAAATCAATGAATATTGTAAATGCACAAACAGTAATATCTCCACATTGCACGGTGCAATTCTGAAATTTTTTGCTTTTTCCTGCTAATCCTAGCATGATAAAGAAGATTCAAAGAGAGTGAGATGCCAGCTCCTTTCATTCAGTCAGTAGCTTTAAACATTTCTGGACGTTTTTCAATGGCAAAAATCAATGAATATTGTAAATGCACAAACAGTAATATCTCCACATTGCAAGGTGCAATTCTGAAATTTTTAGCTTTTTCCTGTTAATCCTAGCATGATAAAGAAGATTCAAAGAGAGTGAGATGCCAGCTCCTTTCATTCAGTCAGTAGCTTCAAACATTTCTGGTATATGAAAAACATGTTTTTCAATGGCAAAAATCAATGAATATTGTAAATGCACAAACAGTAATATCTCCACATTGCACGGTGCAATTCTGAAATTTTTAGCTTTTTCCTGTTAATCCTAGCATGATAAAGAAGATTCAAAGAGAGTGAGATGCCAGCTCCTTTCATTCAGTCAGTAGCTTCAAACATTTCTGGTATATGAAAAACATGTTTTTCAATGGCAAAAATCAATGAATATTGTAAATGCACAAACAGTAATATCTCCACATTGCAAGGTGCAATTCTGAAATTTTTAGCTTTTTCCTGCTAATCCTAGCATGATAAAGAAGATTCAAAGAGAGTGAGATGCCAGCTCCTTTCATTCAGTCAGTAGCTTCAAACATTTCTGGACGTTTTTCAATGGCAAAAATCAATGAATATTGTAAATGCACAAACAGTAATATCTCCACATTGCACGGTGCAATTCTGAAATTTTTAGCTTTTTCCTGTTAATCCTAGCATGATAAAGAAGATTCAAAGAGAGTGAGATGCCAGCTCCTTTCATTCAGTCAGTAGCTTCAAACATTTCTGGTATATGAAAAACATGTTTTTCAATGGCAAAAATCAATGAATATTGTAAATGCACAAACAGTAATATCTCCACATTGCACGGTGCAATTCTGAAATTTTTAGCTTTTTCCTGTTAATCCTAGCATGATAAAGAAGATTCAAAGAGAGTGAGATGCCAGCTCCTTTCATTCAGTCAGTAGCTTCAAACATTTCTGGACGTTTTTCAATGGCAAAAATCAATGAATATTGTAAATGCACAAACAGTAATATCTCCACATTGCAAGGTGCAATTCTGAAATTTTTTGCTTTTTCCTGCTAATCCTAGCATGATAAAGAAGATTCAAAGAGAGTGAGATGCCAGCTCCTTTCATTCAGTCAGTAGCTTCAAACATTTCTGGACGTTTTTCAATGGCAAAAATCAATGAATATTGTAAATGCACAAACAGTAATATCTCCACATTGCACGGTGCAATTCTGAAATTTTTAGCTTTTTCCTGTTAATCCTAGCATGATAAAGAAGATTCAAAGAGAGTGAGATGCCAGCTCCTTTCATTCAGTCAGTAGCTTCAAACATTTCTGGTATATGAAAAACATGTTTTTCAATGGCAAAAATCAATGAATATTGTAAATGCACAAACAGTAATATCTCCACATTGCACGGTGCAATTCTGAAATTTTTAGCTTTTTCCTGTTAATCCTAGCATGATAAAGAAGATTCAAAGAGAGTGAGATGCCAGCTCCTTTCATTCAGTCAGTAGCTTCAAACATTTCTGGACGTTTTTCAATGGCAAAAATCAATGAATATTGTAAATGCACAAACAGTAATATCTCCACATTGCAAGGTGCAATTCTGAAATTTTTAGCTTTTTCCTGCTAATCCTAGCATGATAAAGAAGATTCAAAGAGAGTGAGATGCCAGCTCCTTTCATTCAGTCAGTAGCTTCAAACATTTCTGGTATATGAAAAACATGTTTTTCAATGGCAAAAATCAATGAATATTGTAAATGCACAAACAGTAATATCTCCACATTGCACGGTGCAATTCTGAAATTTTTAGCTTTTTCCTGTTAATCCTAGCATGATAAAGAAGATTCAAAGAGAGTGAGATGCCAGCTCCTTTCATTCAGTCAGTAGCTTCAAACATTTCTGGTATATGAAAAACATGTTTTTCAATGGCAAAAATCAATGAATATTGTAAATGCACAAACAGTAATATCTCCACATTGCACGGTGCAATTCTGAAATTTTTAGCTTTTTCCTGCTAATCCTAGCATGATAAAGAAGATTCAAAGAGAGTGAGATGCCAGCTCCTTTCATTCAGTCAGTAGCTTCAAACATTTCTGGTATATGAAAAACATGTTTTTCAATGGCAAAAATCAATGAATATTGTAAATGCACAAACAGTAATATCTCCACATTGCAAGGTGCAATTCTGAAATTTTTAGCTTTTTCCTGTTAATCCTAGCATGATAAAGAAGATTCAAAGAGAGTGAGATGCCAGCTCCTTTCATTCAGTCAGTAGCTTCAAACATTTCTGGTATATGAAAAACATGTTTTTCAATGGCAAAAATCAATGAATATTGTAAATGCACAAACAGTAATATCTCCACATTGCAAGGTGCAATTCTGAAATTTTTAGCTTTTTCCTGCTAATCCTAGCATGATAAAGAAGATTCAAAGAGAGTGAGATGCCAGCTCCTTTCATTCAGTCAGTAGCTTCAAACATTTCTGGACGTTTTTCAATGGCAAAAATCAATGAATATTGTAAATGCACAAACAGTAATATCTCCACATTGCACGGTGCAATTCTGAAATTTTTAGCTTTTTCCTGCTAATCCTAGCATGATAAAGAAGATTCAAAGAGAGTGAGATGCCAGCTCCTTTCATTCAGTCAGTAGCTTCAAACATTTCTGGTATATGAAAAACATGTTTTTCAATGGCAAAAATCAATGAATATTGTAAATGCACAAACAGTAATATCTCCACATTGCACGGTGCAATTCTGAAATTTTTAGCTTTTTCCTGTTAATCCTAGCATGATAAAGAAGATTCAAAGAGAGTGAGATGCCAGCTCCTTTCATTCAGTCAGTAGCTTCAAACATTTCTGGTATATGAAAAACATGTTTTTCAATGGCAAAAATCAATGAATATTGTAAATGCACAAACAGTAATATCTCCACATTGCACGGTGCAATTCTGAAATTTTTTGCTTTTTCCTGCTAATCCTAGCATGATAAAGAAGATTCAAAGAGAGTGAGATGCCAGCTCCTTTCATTCAGTCAGTAGCTTCAAACATTTCTGGACGTTTTTCAATGGCAAAAATCAATGAATATTGTAAATGCACAAACAGTAATATCTCCACATTGCAAGGTGCAATTCTGAAATTTTTAGCTTTTTCCTGTTAATCCTAGCATGATAAAGAAGATTCAAAGAGAGTGAGATGCCAGCTCCTTTCATTCAGTCAGTAGCTTCAAACATTTCTGGTATATGAAAAACATGTTTTTCAATGGCAAAAATCAATGAATATTGTAAATGCACAAACAGTAATATCTCCACATTGCAAGGTGCAATTCTGAAATTTTTTGCTTTTTCCTGCTAATCCTAGCATGATAAAGAAGATTCAAAGAGAGTGAGATGCCAGCTCCTTTCATTCAGTCAGTAGCTTCAAACATTTCTGGACGTTTTTCAATGGCAAAAATCAATGAATATTGTAAATGCACAAACAGTAATATCTCCACATTGCAAGGTGCAATTCTGAAATTTTTTGCTTTTTCCTGCTAATCCTAGCATGATAAAGAAGATTCAAAGAGAGTGAGATGCCAGCTCCTTTCATTCAGTCAGTAGCTTCAAACATTTCTGGTATATGAAAAACATGTTTTTCAATGGCAAAAATCAATGAATATTGTAAATGCACAAACAGTAATATCTCCACATTGCACGGTGCAATTCTGAAATTTTTAGCTTTTTCCTGTTAATCCTAGCATGATAAAGAAGATTCAAAGAGAGTGAGATGCCAGCTCCTTTCATTCAGTCAGTAGCTTCAAACATTTCTGGTATATGAAAAACATGTTTTTCAATGGCAAAAATCAATGAATATTGTAAATGCACAAACAGTAATATCTCCACATTGCACGGTGCAATTCTGAAATTTTTTGCTTTTTCCTGCTAATCCTAGCATGATAAAGAAGATTCAAAGAGAGTGAGATGCCAGCTCCTTTCATTCAGTCAGTAGCTTCAAACATTTCTGGACGTTTTTCAATGGCAAAAATCAATGAATATTGTAAATGCACAAACAGTAATATCTCCACATTGCAAGGTGCAATTCTGAAATTTTTAGCTTTTTCCTGTTAATCCTAGCATGATAAAGAAGATTCAAAGAGAGTGAGATGCCAGCTCCTTTCATTCAGTCAGTAGCTTCAAACATTTCTGGTATATGAAAAACATGTTTTTCAATGGCAAAAATCAATGAATATTGTAAATGCACAAACAGTAATATCTCCACATTGCAAGGTGCAATTCTGAAATTTTTTGCTTTTTCCTGCTAATCCTAGCATGATAAAGAAGATTCAAAGAGAGTGAGATGCCAGCTCCTTTCATTCAGTCAGTAGCTTCAAACATTTCTGGACGTTTTTCAATGGCAAAAATCAATGAATATTGTAAATGCACAAACAGTAATATCTCCACATTGCAAGGTGCAATTCTGAAATTTTTTGCTTTTTCCTGCTAATCCTAGCATGATAAAGAAGATTCAAAGAGAGTGAGATGCCAGCTCCTTTCATTCAGTCAGTAGCTTCAAACATTTCTGGTATATGAAAAACATGTTTTTCAATGGCAAAAATCAATGAATATTGTAAATGCACAAACAGTAATATCTCCACATTGCACGGTGCAATTCTGAAATTTTTAGCTTTTTCCTGTTAATCCTAGCATGATAAAGAAGATTCAAAGAGAGTGAGATGCCAGCTCCTTTCATTCAGTCAGTAGCTTCAAACATTTCTGGTATATGAAAAACATGTTTTTCAATGGCAAAAATCAATGAATATTGTAAATGCACAAACAGTAATATCTCCACATTGCACGGTGCAATTCTGAAATTGTTAGCTTTTTCCTGCTAATCCTAGCATGATAAAGAAGATTCAAAGAGAGTGAGATGCCAGCTCCTTTCATTCAGTCAGTAGCTTCAAACATTTCTGGTATATGAAAAACATGTTTTTCAATGGCAAAAATCAATGAATATTGTAAATGCACAAACAGTAATATCTCCACATTGCACGGTGCAATTCTGAAATTTTTAGCTTTTTCCTGTTAATCCTAGCATGATAAAGAAGATTCAAAGAGAGTGAGATGCCAGCTCCTTTCATTCAGTCAGTAGCTTCAAACATTTCTGGACGTTTTTCAATGGCAAAAATCAATGAATATTGTAAATGCACAAACAGTAATATCTCCACATTGCAAGGTGCAATTCTGAAATTTTTTGCTTTTTCCTGTTAATCCTAGCATGATAAAGAAGATTCAAAGAGAGTGAGATGCCAGCTCCTTTCATTCAGTCAGTAGCTTCAAACATTTCTGGTATATGAAAAACATGTTTTTCAATGGCAAAAATCAATGAATATTGTAAATGCACAAACAGTAATATCTCCACATTGCACGGTGCAATTCTGAAATTTTTTGCTTTTTCCTGCTAATCCTAGCATGATAAAGAAGATTCAAAGAGAGTGAGATGCCAGCTCCTTTCATTCAGTCAGTAGCTTTAAACATTTCTGGACGTTTTTCAATGGCAAAAATCAATGAATATTGTAAATGCACAAACAGTAATATCTCCACATTGCAAGGTGCAATTCTGAAATTTTTAGCTTTTTCCTGTTAATCCTAGCATGATAAAGAAGATTCAAAGAGAGTGAGATGCCAGCTCCTTTCATTCAGTCAGTAGCTTCAAACATTTCTGGTATATGAAAAACATGTTTTTCAATGGCAAAAATCAATGAATATTGTAAATGCACAAACAGTAATATCTCCACATTGCACGGTGCAATTCTGAAATTTTTAGCTTTTTCCTGTTAATCCTAGCATGATAAAGAAGATTCAAAGAGAGTGAGATGCCAGCTCCTTTCATTCAGTCAGTAGCTTCAAACATTTCTGGTATATGAAAAACATGTTTTTC
Source organism: Phyllobates terribilis (assembly GCF_046119375.1). Taxonomy (NCBI): domain Eukaryota; kingdom Metazoa; phylum Chordata; class Amphibia; order Anura; family Dendrobatidae; genus Phyllobates; species Phyllobates terribilis. The sequence continues at coordinate 23,688 of NW_027366007.1, forward strand.
AATGGCAAAAATCAATGAATATTGTAAATGCACAAACAGTAATATCTCCACATTGCAAGGTGCAATTCTGAAATTTTTAGCTTTTTCCTGCTAATCCTAGCATGATAAAGAAGATTCAAAGAGAGTGAGATGCCAGCTCCTTTCATTCAGTCAGTAGCTTCAAACATTTCTGGACGTTTTTCAATGGCAAAAATCAATGAATATTGTAAATGCACAAACAGTAATATCTCCACATTGCAAGGTGCAATTCTGAAATTTTTTGCTTTTTCCTGCTAATCCTAGCATGATAAAGAAGATTCAAAGAGAGTGAGATGCCAGCTCCTTTCATTCAGTCAGTAGCTTCAAACATTTCTGGACGTTTTTCAATGGCAAAAATCAATGAATATTGTAAATGCACAAACAGTAATATCTCCACATTGCACGGTGCAATTCTGAAATTTTTAGCTTTTTCCTGTTAATCCTAGCATGATAAAGAAGATTCAAAGAGAGTGAGATGCCAGCTCCTTTCATTCAGTCAGTAGCTTCAAACATTTCTGGTATATGAAAAACATGTTTTTCAATGGCAAAAATCAATGAATATTGTAAATGCACAAACAGTAATATCTCCACATTGCACGGTGCAATTCTGAAATTTTTAGCTTTTTCCTGTTAATCCTAGCATGATAAAGAAGATTCAAAGAGAGTGAGATGCCAGCTCCTTTCATTCAGTCAGTAGCTTCAAACATTTCTGGACGTTTTTCAATGGCAAAAATCAATGAATATTGTAAATGCACAAACAGTAATATCTCCACATTGCAAGGTGCAATTCTGAAATTTTTAGCTTTTTCCTGCTAATCCTAGCATGATAAAGAAGATTCAAAGAGAGTGAGATGCCAGCTCCTTTCATTCAGTCAGTAGCTTCAAACATTTCTGGTATATGAAAAACATGTTTTTCAATGGCAAAAATCAATGAATATTGTAAATGCACAAACAGTAATATCTCCACATTGCAAGGTGCAATTCTGAAATTTTTAGCTTTTTCCTGTTAATCCTAGCATGATAAAGAAGATTCAAAGAGAGTGAGATGCCAGCTCCTTTCATTCAGTCAGTAGCTTCAAACATTTCTGGACGTTTTTCAATGGCAAAAATCAATGAATATTGTAAATGCACAAACAGTAATATCTCCACATTGCAAGGTGCAATTCTGAAATTTTTTGCTTTTTCCTGCTAATCCTAGCATGATAAAGAAGATTCAAAGAGAGTGAGATGCCAGCTCCTTTCATTCAGTCAGTAGCTTCAAACATTTCTGGACGTTTTTCAATGGCAAAAATCAATGAATATTGTAAATGCACAAACAGTAATATCTCCACATTGCACGGTGCAATTCTGAAATTTTTAGCTTTTTCCTGTTAATCCTAGCATGATAAAGAAGATTCAAAGAGAGTGAGATGCCAGCTCCTTTCATTCAGTCAGTAGCTTCAAACATTTCTGGTATATGAAAAACATGTTTTTCAATGGCAAAAATCAATGAATATTGTAAATGCACAAACAGTAATATCTCCACATTGCACGGTGCAATTCTGAAATTTTTAGCTTTTTCCTGTTAATCCTAGCATGATAAAGAAGATTCAAAGAGAGTGAGATGCCAGCTCCTTTCATTCAGTCAGTAGCTTCAAACATTTCTGGACGTTTTTCAATGGCAAAAATCAATGAATATTGTAAATGCACAAACAGTAATATCTCCACATTGCAAGGTGCAATTCTGAAATTTTTAGCTTTTTCCTGCTAATCCTAGCATGATAAAGAAGATTCAAAGAGAGTGAGATGCCAGCTCCTTTCATTCAGTCAGTAGCTTCAAACATTTCTGGTATATGAAAAACATGTTTTTCAATGGCAAAAATCAATGAATATTGTAAATGCACAAACAGTAATATCTCCACATTGCAAGGTGCAATTCTGAAATTTTTAGCTTTTTCCTGTTAATCCTAGCATGATAAAGAAGATTCAAAGAGAGTGAGATGCCAGCTCCTTTCATTCAGTCAGTAGCTTCAAACATTTCTGGTATATGAAAAACATGTTTTTCAATGGCAAAAATCAATGAATATTGTAAATGCACAAACAGTAATATCTCCACATTGCAAGGTGCAATTCTGAAATTTTTAGCTTTTTCCTGTTAATCCTAGCATGATAAAGAAGATTCAAAGAGAGTGAGATGCCAGCTCCTTTCATTCAGTCAGTAGCTTCAAACATTTCTGGTATATGAAAAACATGTTTTTCAATGGCAAAAATCAATGAATATTGTAAATGCACAAACAGTAATATCTCCACATTGCAAGGTGCAATTCTGAAATTTTTAGCTTTTTCCTGTTAATCCTAGCATGATAAAGAAGATTCAAAGAGAGTGAGATGCCAGCTCCTTTCATTCAGTCAGTAGCTTCAAACATTTCTGGTATATGAAAAACATGTTTTTCAATGGCAAAAATCAATGAATATTGTAAATGCACAAACAGTAATATCTCCACATTGCACGGTGCAATTCTGAAATTTTTAGCTTTTTCCTGTTAATCCTAGCATGATAAAGAAGATTCAAAGAGAGTGAGATGCCAGCTCCTTTCATTCAGTCAGTAGCTTCAAACATTTCTGGTATATGAAAAACATGTTTTTCAATGGCAAAAATCAATGAATATTGTAAATGCACAAACAGTAATATCTCCACATTGCACGGTGCAATTCTGAAATTTTTTGCTTTTTCCTGCTAATCCTAGCATGATAAAGAAGATTCAAAGAGAGTGAGATGCCAGCTCCTTTCATTCAGTCAGTAGCTTCAAACATTTCTGGTATATGAAAAACATGTTTTTCAATGCCAAAAATCAATGAATATTGTAAATGCACAAACAGTAATATCTCCACATTGCACGGTGCAATTCTGAAATTTTTTGCTTTTTCCTGCTAATCCTAGCATGATAAAGAAGATTCAAAGAGAGTGAGATGCCAGCTCCTTTCATTCAGTCAGTAGCTTCAAACATTTCTGGTATATGAAAAACATGTTTTTCAATGGCAAAAATCAATGAATATTGTAAATGCACAAACAGTAATATCTCCACATTGCACGGTGCAATTCTGAAATTTTTAGCTTTTTCCTGTTAATCCTAGCATGATAAAGAAGATTCAAAGAGAGTGAGATGCCAGCTCCTTTCATTCAGTCAGTAGCTTCAAACATTTCTGGTATATGAAAAACATGTTTTTCAATGGCAAAAATCAATGAATATTGTAAATGCACAAACAGTAATATCTCCACATTGCACGGTGCAATTCTGAAATTTTTAGCTTTTTCTTGCTAATCCTAGCATGATAAAGAAGATTCAAAGAGAGTGAGATGCCAGCTCCTTTCATTCAGTCAGTAGCTTCAAACATTTCTGGTATATGAAAAACATGTTTTTCAATGGCAAAAATCAATGAATATTGTAAATGCACAAACAGTAATATCTCCACATTGCAAGGTGCAATTCTGAAATTTTTAGCTTTTTCCTGTTAATCCTAGCATGATAAAGAAGATTCAAAGAGAGTGAGATGCCAGCTCCTTTCATTCAGTCAGTAGCTTCAAACATTTCTGGTATATGAAAAACATGTTTTTCAATGGCAAAAATCAATGAATATTGTAAATGCACAAACAGTAATATCTCCACATTGCACGGTGCAATTCTGAAATTTTTAGCTTTTTCCTGCTAATCCTAGCATGATAAAGAAGATTCAAAGAGAGTGAGATGCCAGCTCCTTTCATTCAGTCAGTAGCTTCAAACATTTCTGGACGTTTTTCAATGGCAAAAATCAATGAATATTGTAAATGCACAAACAGTAATATCTCCACATTGCAAGGTGCAATTCTGAAATTTTTTGCTTTTTCCTGCTAATCCTAGCATGATAAAGAAGATTCAAAGAGAGTGAGATGCCAGCTCCTTTCATTCAGTCAGTAGCTTCAAACATTTCTGGTATATGAAAAACATGTTTTTCAATGGCAAAAATCAATGAATATTGTAAATGCACAAACAGTAATATCTCCACATTGCACGGTGCAATTCTGAAATTTTTAACTTTTTCCTGTTAATCCTAGCATGATAAAGAAGATTCAAAGAGAGTGAGATGCCAGCTCCTTTCATTCAGTCAGTAGCTTCAAACATTTCTGGACGTTTTTCAATGGCAAAAATCAATGAATATTGTAAATGCACAAACAGTAATATCTCCACATTGCACGGTGCAATTCTGAAATTTTTTGCTTTTTCCTGCTAATCCTAGCATGATAAAGAAGATTCAAAGAGAGTGAGATGCCAGCTCCTTTCATTCAGTCAGTAGCTTCAAACATTTCTGGTATATGAAAAACATGTTTTTCAATGGCAAAAATCAATGAATATTGTAAATGCACAAACAGTAATATCTCCACATTGCACGGTGCAATTCTGAAATTTTTAGCTTTTTCCTGTTAATCCTAGCATGATAAAGAAGATTCAAAGAGAGTGAGATGCCAGCTCCTTTCATTCAGTCAGTAGCTTCAAACATTTCTGGTATATGAAAAACATGTTTTTCAATGGCAAAAATCAATGAATATTGTAAATGCACAAACAGTAATATCTCCACATTGCACGGTGCAATTCTGAAATTTTTAGCTTTTTCCTGCTAATCCTAGCATGATAAAGAAGATTCAAAGAGAGTGAGATGCCAGCTCCTTTCATTCAGTCAGTAGCTTCAAACATTTCTGGACGTTTTTCAATGGCAAAAATCAATGAATATTGTAAATGCACAAACAGTAATATCTCCACATTGCACGGTGCAATTCTGAAATTTTTTGCTTTTTCCTGCTAATCCTAGCATGATAAAGAAGATTCAAAGAGAGTGAGATGCCAGCTCCTTTCATTCAGTCAGTAGCTTCAAACATTTCTGGTATATGAAAAACATGTTTTTCAATGGCAAAAATCAATGAATATTGTAAATGCACAAACAGTAATATCTCCACATTGCACGGTGCAATTCTGAAATTTTTAGCTTTTTCCTGTTAATCCTAGCATGATAAAGAAGATTCAAAGAGAGTGAGATGCCAGCTCCTTTCATTCAGTCAGTAGCTTCAAACATTTCTGGTATATGAAAAACATGTTTTTCAATGGCAAAAATCAATGAATATTGTAAATGCACAAACAGTAATATCTCCACATTGCACGGTGCAATTCTGAAATTTTTAGCTTTTTCCTGTTAATCCTAGCATGATAAAGAAGATTCAAAGAGAGTGAGATGCCAGCTCCTTTCATTCAGTCAGTAGCTTCAAACATTTCTGGACGTTTTTCAATGGCAAAAATCAATGAATATTGTAAATGCACAAACAGTAATATCTCCACATTGCACGGTGCAATTCTGAAATTTTTTGCTTTTTCCTGCTAATCCTAGCATGATAAAGAAGATTCAAAGAGAGTGAGATGCCAGCTCCTTTCATTCAGTCAGTAGCTTCAAACATTTCTGGTATATGAAAAACATGTTTTTCAATGGCAAAAATCAATGAATATTGTAAATGCACAAACAGTAATATCTCCACATTGCAAGGTGCAATTCTGAAATTTTTTGCTTTTTCCTGCTAATCCTAGCATGATAAAGAAGATTCAAAGAGAGTGAGATGCCAGCTCCTTTCATTCTGTCAGTAGCTTCAAACATTTCTGGTATATGAAAAACATGTTTTTCAATGGCAAAAATCAATGAATATTGTAAATGCACAAACAGTAATATCTCCACATTGCACGGTGCAATTCTGAAATTTTTTGCTTTTTCCTGCTAATCCTAGCATGATAAAGAAGATTCAAAGAGAGTGAGATGCCAGCTCCTTTCATTCAGTCAGTAGCTTCAAACATTTCTGGTATATGAAAAACATGTTTTTCAATGGCAAAAATCAATGAATATTGTAAATGCACAAACAGTAATATCTCCACATTGCAAGGTGCAATTCTGAAATTTTTTGCTTTTTCCTGCTAATCCTAGCATGATAAAGAAGATTCAAAGAGAGTGAGATGCCAGCTCCTTTCATTCAGTCAGTAGCTTCAAACATTTCTGGTATATGAAAAACATGTTTTTCAATGGCAAAAATCAATGAATATTGTAAATGCACAAACAGTAATATCTCCACATTGCAAGGTGCAATTCTGAATTTTTAGCTTTTTCCTGTTAATCCTAGCATGATAAAGAAGATTCAAAGAGAGTGAGATGCCAGCTCCTTTCATTCAGTCAGTAGCTTCAAACATTTCTGGACGTTTTTCAATGGCAAAAATCAATGAATATTGTAAATGCACAAACAGTAATATCTCCACATTGCAAGGTGCAATTCTGAAATTTTTTGCTTTTTCCTGTTAATCCTAGCATGATAAAGAAGATTCAAAGAGAGTGAGATGCCAGCTCCTTTCATTCAGTCAGTAGCTTCAAACATTTCTGGTATATGAAAAACATGTTTTTCAATGGCAAAAATCAATGAATATTGTAAATGCACAAACAGTAATATCTCCACATTGCACGGTGCAATTCTGAAATTTTTACTTTTTCCTGTTAATCCTAGCATGATAAAGAAGATTCAAAGAGAGTGAGATGCCAGCTCCTTTCATTCAGTCAGTAGCTTCAAACATTTCTGGTATATGAAAAACATGTTTTTCAATGGCAAAAATCAATGAATATTGTAAATGCACAAACAGTAATATCTCCACATTGCACGGTGCAATTCTGAAATTTTTAGCTTTTTCCTGCTAATCCTAGCATGATAAAGAAGATTCAAAGAGAGTGAGATGCCAGCTCCTTTCATTCAGTCAGTAGCTTCAAACATTTCTGGACGTTTTTCAATGGCAAAAAATCAATGAATATTGTAAATGCACAAACAGTAATATCTCCACATTGCACGGTGCAATTCTGAAATTTTTTGCTTTTTCCTGCTAATCCTAGCATGATAAAGAAGATTCAAAGAGAGTGAGATGCCAGCTCCTTTCATTCAGTCAGTAGCTTCAAACATTTCTGGTATATGAAAAACATGTTTTTCAATGGCAAAAATCAATGAATATTGTAAATGCACAAACAGTAATATCTCCACATTGCACGGTGCAATTCTGAAATTTTTAGCTTTTTCCTGTTAATCCTAGCATGATAAAGAAGATTCAAAGAGAGTGAGATGCCAGCTCCTTTCATTCAGTCAGTAGCTTCAAACATTTCTGGTATATGAAAAACATGTTTTTCAATGGCAAAAATCAATGAATATTGTAAATGCACAAACAGTAATATCTCCACATTGCACGGTGCAATTCTGAAATTTTTAGCTTTTTCCTGTTAATCCTAGCATGATAAAGAAGATTCAAAGAGAGTGAGATGCCAGCTCCTTTCATTCAGTCAGTAGCTTCAAACATTTCTGGACGTTTTTCAATGGCAAAAATCAATGAATATTGTAAATGCACAAACAGTAATATCTCCACATTGCACGGTGCAATTCTGAAATTTTTTGCTTTTTCCTGCTAATCCTAGCATGATAAAGAAGATTCAAAGAGAGTGAGATGCCAGCTCCTTTCATTCAGTCAGTAGCTTCAAACATTTCTGGTATATGAAAAACATGTTTTTCAATGGCAAAAATCAATGAATATTGTAAATGCACAAACAGTAATATCTCCACATTGCAAGGTGCAATTCTGAAATTTTTTGCTTTTTCCTGCTAATCCTAGCATGATAAAGAAGATTCAAAGAGAGTGAGATGCCAGCTCCTTTCATTCTGTCAGTAGCTTCAAACATTTCTGGTATATGAAAAACATGTTTTTCAATGGCAAAAATCAATGAATATTGTAAATGCACAAACAGTAATATCTCCACATTGCACGGTGCAATTCTGAAATTTTTTGCTTTTTCCTGTTAATCCTAGCATGATAAAGAAGATTCAAAGAGAGTGAGATGCCAGCTCCTTTCATTCAGTCAGTAGCTTCAAACATTTCTGGTATATGAAAAACATGTTTTTCAATGGCAAAAATCAATGAATATTGTAAATGCACAAACAGTAATATCTCCACATTGCAAGGTGCAATTCTGAAATTTTTAGCTTTTTCCTGCTAATCCTAGCATGATAAAGAAGATTCAAAGAGAGTGAGATGCCAGCTCCTTTCATTCAGTCAGTAGCTTCAAACATTTCTGGTATATGAAAAACATGTTTTTCAATGGCAAAAATCAATGAATATTGTAAATGCACAAACAGTAATATCTCCACATTGCAAGGTGCAATTCTGAAATTTTTTGCTTTTTCCTGCTAATCCTAGCATGATAAAGAAGATTCAAAGAGAGTGAGATGCCAGCTCCTTTCATTCAGTCAGTAGCTTCAAACATTTCTGGTATATGAAAAACATGTTTTTCAATGGCAAAAATCAATGAATATTGTAAATGCACAAACAGTAATATCTCCACATTGCACGGTGCAATTCTGAAATTTTTAGCTTTTTCCTGCTAATCCTAGCATGATAAAGAAGATTCAAAGAGAGTGAGATGCCAGCTCCTTTCATTCAGTCAGTAGCTTCAAACATTTCTGGTATATGAAAAACATGTTTTTCAATGGCAAAAATCAATGAATATTGTAAATGCACAAACAGTAATATCTCCACATTGCACGGTGCAATTCTGAAATTTTTAGCTTTTTCCTGCTAATCCTAGCATGATAAAGAAGATTCAAAGAGAGTGAGATGCCAGCTCCTTTCATTCAGTCAGTAGCTTCAAACATTTCTGGACGTTTTTCAATGGCAAAAATCAATGAATATTGTAAATGCACAAACAGTAATATCTCCACATTGCACGGTGCAATTCTGAAATTTTTTGCTTTTTCCTGTTAATCCTAGCATGATAAAGAAGATTCAAAGAGAGTGAGATGCCAGCTCCTTTCATTCAGTCAGTAGCTTCAAACATTTCTGGTATATGAAAAACATGTTTTTCAATGGCAAAAATCAATGAATATTGTAAATGCACAAACAGTAATATCTCCACATTGCAAGGTGCAATTCTGAAATTTTTAGCTTTTTCCTGCTAATCCTAGCATGATAAAGAAGATTCAAAGAGAGTGAGATGCCAGCTCCTTTCATTCAGTCAGTAGCTTCAAACATTTCTGGTATATGAAAAACATGTTTTTCAATGGCAAAAATCAATGAATATTGTAAATGCACAAACAGTAATATCTCCACATTGCAAGGTGCAATTCTGAAATTTTTTGCTTTTTCCTGCTAATCCTAGCATGATAAAGAAGATTCAAAGAGAGTGAGATGCCAGCTCCTTTCATTCAGTCAGTAGCTTCAAACATTTCTGGTATATGAAAAACATGTTTTTCAATGGCAAAAATCAATGAATATTGTAAATGCACAAACAGTAATATCTCCACATTGCACGGTGCAATTCTGAAATATTTTGCTTTTTCCTGCTAATCCTAGCATGATAAAGAAGATTCAAAGAGAGTGAGATGCCAGCTCCTTTCATTCAGTCAGTAGCTTCAAACATTTCTGGTATATGAAAAACATGTTTTTCAATGGCAAAAATCAATGAATATTGTAAATGCACAAACAGTAATATCTCCACATTGCAAGGTGCAATTCTGAAATTTTTTGCTTTTTCCTGTTAATCCTAGCATGATAAAGAAGATTCAAAGAGAGTGAGATGCCAGCTCCTTTCATTCAGTCAGTAGCTTCAAACATTTCTGGACGTTTTTCAATGGCAAAAATCAATGAATATTGTAAATGCACAAACAGTAATATCTCCACATTGCAAGGTGCAATTCTGAAATTTTTAGCTTTTTCCTACTAATCCTAGCATGATAAAGAAGATTCAAAGAGAGTGAGATGCCAGCTCCTTTCATTCAGTCAGTAGCTTCAAACATTTCTGGTATATGAAAAACATGTTTTTCAATGGCAAAAATCAATGAATATTGTAAATGCACAAACAGTAATATCTCCACATTGCACGGTGCAATTCTGAAATTTTTAGCTTTTTCCTGTTAATCCTAGCATGATAAAGAAGATTCAAAGAGAGTGAGATGCCAGCTCCTTTCATTCAGTCAGTAGCTTCAAACATTTCTGGTATATGAAAAACATGTTTTTCAATGGCAAAAATCAATGAATATTGTAAATGCACAAACAGTAATATCTCCACATTGCACGGTGCAATTCTGAAATTTTTTGCTTTTTCCTGTTAATCCTAGCATGATAAAGAAGATTCAAAGAGAGTGAGATGCCAGCTCCTTTCATTCAGTCAGTAGCTTCAAACATTTCTGGTATATGAAAAACATGTTTTTCAATGGCAAAAATCAATGAATATTGTAAATGCACAAACAGTAATATCTCCACATTGCACGGTGCAATTCTGAAATTTTTAGCTTTTTCCTGTTAATCCTAGCATGATAAAGAAGATTCAAAGAGAGTGAGATGCCAGCTCCTTTCATTCAGTCAGTAGCTTCAAACATTTCTGGACGTTTTTCAATGGCAAAAATCAATGAATATTGTAAATGCACAAACAGTAATATCTCCACATTGCACGGTGCAATTCTGAAATTTTTAGCTTTTTCCTGTTAATCCTAGCATGATAAAGAAGATTCAAAGAGAGTGAGATGCCAGCTCCTTTCATTCAGTCAGTAGCTTCAAACATTTCTGGTATATGAAAAACATGTTTTTCAATAGCAAAAATCAATGAATATTGTAAATGCACAAACAGTAATATCTCCACATTGCAAGGTGCAATTCTGAAATTTTTTGCTTTTTCCTGCTAATCCTAGCATGATAAAGAATATTCAAAGAGAGTGAGATGCCAGCTCCTTTCATTCAGTCAGTAGCTTCAAACATTTCTGGTATATGAAAAACATGTTTTTCAATGGCAAAAATCAATGAATATTGTAAATGCACAAACAGTAATATCTCCACATTGCACGGTGCAATTCTGAAATTTTTAGCTTTTTCCTGTTAATCCTAGCATGATAAAGAAGATTCAAAGAGAGTGAGATGCCAGCTCCTTTCATTCAGTCAGTAGCTTCAAACATTTCTGGTATATGAAAAACATGTTTTTCAATGGCAAAAATCAATGAATATTGTAAATGCACAAACAGTAATATCTCCACATTGCACGGTGCAATTCTGAAATTTTTTGCTTTTTCCTGCTAATCCTAGCATGATAAAGAAGATTCAAAGAGAGTGAGATGCCAGCTCCTTTCATTCAGTCAGTAGCTTCAAACATTTCTGGTATATGAAAAACATGTTTTTCAATGGCAAAAATCAATGAATATTGTAAATGCACAAACAGTAATATCTCCACATTGCACGGTGCAATTCTGAAATTTTTAGCTTTTTCCTGTTAATCCTAGCATGATAAAGAAGATTCAAAGAGAGTGAGATGCCAGCTCCTTTCATTCAGTCAGTAGCTTCAAACATTTCTGGTATATGAAAAACATGTTTTTCAATGGCAAAAATCAATGAATATTGTAAATGCACAAACAGTAATATCTCCACATTGCAAGGTGCAATTCTGAAATTTTTAGCTTTTTCCTGTTAATCCTAGCATGATAAAGAAGATTCAAAGAGAGTGAGATGCCAGCTCCTTTCATTCAGTCAGTAGCTTCAAACATTTCTGGTATATGAAAAACGTTTTTCAATGGCAAAAATCAATGAATATTGTAAATGCACAAACAGTAATATCTCCACATTGCACGGTGCAATTCTGAAATTTTTAGCTTTTTCCTGCTAATCCTAGCATGATAAAGAAGATTCAAAGAGAGTGAGATGCCAGCTCCTTTCATTCAGTCAGTAGCTTCAAACATTTCTGGTATATGAAAAACATGTTTTTCAATGGCAAAAATCAATGAATATTGTAAATGCACAAACAGTAATATCTCCACATTGCACGGTGCAATTCTGAAATTTTTTGCTTTTTCCTGCTAATCCTAGCATGATAAAGAAGATTCAAAGAGAGTGAGATGCCAGCTCCTTTCATTCAGTCAGTAGCTTCAAACATTTCTGGACGTTTTTCAATGGCAAAAATCAATGAATATTGTAAATGCACAAACAGTAATATCTCCACATTGCAAGGTGCAATTCTGAAATTTTTTGCTTTTTCCTGTTAATGCTAGCATGATAAAGAAGATTCAAAGAGAGTGAGATGCCAGCTCCTTTCATTCAGTCAGTAGCTTCAAACATTTCTGGTATATGAAAAACATGTTTTTCAATGGCAAAAATCAATGAATATTGTAAATGCACAAACAGTAATATCTCCACATTGCAAGGTGCAATTCTGAAATTTTTAGCTTTTTCCTGTTAATCCTAGCATGATAAAGAAGATTCAAAGAGAGTGAGATGCCAGCTCCTTTCATTCAGTCAGTAGCTTCAAACATTTCTGGTATATGAAAAACATGTTTTTCAATGGCAAAAATCAATGAATATTGTAAATGCACAAACAGTAATATCTCCACATTGCAAGGTGCAATTCTGAAATTTTTTGCTTTTTCCTGCTAATCCTAGCATGATAAAGAAGATTCAAAGAGAGTGAGATGCCAGCTCCTTTCATTCAGTCAGTAGCTTCAAACATTTCTGGTATATGAAAAACATGTTTTTCAATGGCAAAAATCAATGAATATTGTAAATGCACAAACAGTAATATCTCCACATTGCACGGTGCAATTCTGAAATTTTTTGCTTTTTCCTGCTAATCCTAGCATGATAAAGAAGATTCAAAGAGAGTGAGATGCCAGCTCCTTTCATTCAGTCAGTAGCTTCAAACATTTCTGGACGTTTTTCAATGGCAAAAATCAATGAATATTGTAAATGCACAAACAGTAATATCTCCACATTGCACGGTGCAATTCTGAAATTTTTTGCTTTTTCCTGCTAATCCTAGCATGATAAAGAAGATTCAAAGAGAGTGAGATGCCAGCTCCTTTCATTCAGTCAGTAGCTTCAAACATTTCTGGTATATGAAAAACATGTTTTTCAATGGCAAAAATCAATGAATATTGTAAATGCACAAACAGTAATATCTCCACATTGCACGGTGCAATTCTGACATTTTTAGATTTTTCCTGTTAATCCTAGCATGATAAAGAAGATTCAAAGAGAGTGAGATGCCAGCTCCTTTCATTCAGTCAGTAGCTTCAAACATTTCTGGTATATGAAAAACATGTTTTTCAATGGCAAAAATCAATGAATATTGTAAATGCACAAACAGTAATATCTCCACATTGCACGGTGCAATTCTGAAATTTTTTGCTTTTTCCTGCTAATCCTAGCATGATAAAGAAGATTCAAAGAGAGTGAGATGCCAGCTCCTTTCATTCAGTCAGTAGCTTCAAACATTTCTGGTATATGAAAAACATGTTTTTCAATGGCAAAAATCAATGAATATTGTAAATGCACAAACAGTAATATCTCCACATTGCACGGTGCAATTCTGAATTTTTTTGCTTTTTCCTGCTAAACCTAGCATGATAAAGAAGATTCAAAGAGAGTGAGATGCCAGCTCCTTTCATTCAGTCAGTAGCTTCAAACATTTCTGGTATATGAAAAACATGTTTTTCAAGGGCAAAAATCAATGAATATTGTAAATGCACAAACAGTAATATCTCCACATTGCACGGTGCAATTCTGAAATTTTTTGCTTTTTCCTGTTAATCCTAGCATGATAAAGAAGATTCAAAGAGAGTGAGATGCCAGCTCCTTTCATTCAGTCAGTAGCTTCAAACATTTCTGTTATATGAAAAACATGTTTTTCAATGGCAAAAATCAATGAATATTGTAAATGCACAAACAGTAATATCTCCACATTGCACGGTGCAATTCTGAAATTTTTTGCTTTTTCCTGCTAATCCTAGCATGATAAAGAAGATTCAAAGAGAGTGAGATGCCAGCTCCTTTCATTCAGTCAGTAGCTTCAAACATTTCTGGTATATGAAAAACATGTTTTTCAATGGCAAAAATCAATGAATATTGTAAATGCACAAACAGTAATATCTCCACATTGCAAGGTGCAATTCTGAAATTTTTTGCTTTTTCCTGCTAATCCTAGCATGATAAAGATTCAAAGAGAGTGAGATGCCAGCTCCTTTCATTCAGTCAGTAGCTTCAAACATTTCTGGTATATGAAAAACATGTTTTTCAATGGCAAAAATCAATGAATATTGTAAATGCACAAACAGTAATATCTCCACATTGCACGGTGCAATTCTGAAATTTTTAGCTTTTTCCTGCTAATCCTAGCATGATAAAGAAGATTCAAAGAGAGTGAGATGCCAGCTCCTTTCATTCAGTCAGTAGCTTCAAACATTTCTGGTATATGAAAAACATGTTTTTCAATGGCAAAAATCAATGAATATTGTAAATGCACAAACAGTAATATCTCCACATTGCAAGGTGCAATTCTGAAATTTTTTGCTTTTTCCTGCTAATCCTAGCATGATAAAGAAGATTCAAAGAGAGTGAGATGCCAGCTCCTTTCATTCAGTCAGTAGCTTCAAACATTTCTGGTATATGAAAAACATGTTTTTCAATGGCAAAAATCAATGAATATTGTAAATGCACAAACAGTAATATCTCCACATTGCACGGTGCAATTCTGAAATTTTTAGCTTTTTCCTGCTAATCCTAGCATGATAAAGAAGATTCAAAGAGAGTGAGATGCCAGCTCCTTTCATTCAGTCAGTAGCTTCAAACATTTCTGGTATATGAAAAACATGTTTTTGAGTGGCAAAAATCAATGAATATTGTAAATGCACAAACAGTAATATCTCCACATTGCAAGGTGCAATTCTGAAATTTTTAGCTTTTTCCTGTTAATCCTAGCATGATAAAGAAGATTCAAAGAGAGTGAGATGCCAGCTCCTTTCATTCAGTCAGTAGCTTCAAACATTTCTGGACGTTTTTCAATGGCAAAAATCAATGAATATTGTAAATGCACAAACAGTAATATCTCCACATTGCACGGTGCAATTCTGAAATTTTTAGCTTTTTCCTGCTAATCCTAGCATGATAAAGAAGATTCAAAGAGAGTGAGATGCCAGCTCCTTTCATTCAGTCAGTAGCTTCAAACATTTCTGGTATATGAAAAACATGTTTTTCAATGGCAAAAATCAATGAATATTGTAAATGCACAAACAGTAATATCTCCACATTGCACGGTGCAATTCTGAAATTTTTAGCTTTTTCCTGCTAATCCTAGCATGATAAAGAAGATTCAAAGAGAGTGAGATGCCAGCTCCTTTCATTCAGTCAGTAGCTTCAAACATTTCTGGACGTTTTTCAATGGCAAAAATCAATGAATATTGTAAATGCACAAACAGTAATATCTCCACATTGCACGGTGCAATTCTGAAATTTTTTGCTTTTTCCTGTTAATCCTAGCATGATAAAGAAGATTCAAAGAGAGTGAGATGCCAGCTCCTTTCATTCAGTCAGTAGCTTCAAACATTTCTGGTATATGAAAAACATGTTTTTCAATGGCAAAAATCAATGAATATTGTAAATGCACAAACAGTAATATCTCCACATTGCAAGGTGCAATTCTGAAATTTTTAGCTTTTTCCTGCTAATCCTAGCATGATAAAGAAGATTCAAAGAGAGTGAGATGCCAGCTCCTTTCATTCAGTCAGTAGCTTCAAACATTTCTGGTATATGAAAAACATGTTTTTCAATGGCAAAAATCAATGAATATTGTAAATGCACAAACAGTAATATCTCCACATTGCAAGGTGCAATTCTGAAATTTTTTGCTTTTTCCTGCTAATCCTAGCATGATAAAGAAGATTCAAAGAGAGTGAGATGCCAGCTCCTTTCATTCAGTCAGTAGCTTCAAACATTTCTGGTATATGAAAAACATGTTTTTCAATGGCAAAAATCAATGAATATTGTAAATGCACAAACAGTAATATCTCCACATTGCACGGTGCAATTCTGAAATTTTTAGCTTTTTCCTGCTAATCCTAGCATGATAAAGAAGATTCAAAGAGAGTGAGATGCCAGCTCCTTTCATTCAGTCAGTAGCTTCAAACATTTCTGGTATATGAAAAACATGTTTTTCAATGGCAAAAATCAATGAATATTGTAAATGCACAAACAGTAATATCTCCACATTGCACGGTGCAATTCTGAAATTTTTAGCTTTTTCCTGCTAATCCTAGCATGATAAAGAAGATTCAAAGAGAGTGAGATGCCAGCTCCTTTCATTCAGTCAGTAGCTTCAAACATTTCTGGACGTTTTTCAATGGCAAAAATCAATGAATATTGTAAATGCACAAACAGTAATATCTCCACATTGCACGGTGCAATTCTGAAATTTTTTGCTTTTTCCTGTTAATCCTAGCATGATAAAGAAGATTCAAAGAGAGTGAGATGCCAGCTCCTTTCATTCAGTCAGTAGCTTCAAACATTTCTGGTATATGAAAAACATGTTTTTCAATGGCAAAAATCAATGAATATTGTAAATGCACAAACAGTAATATCTCCACATTGCAAGGTGCAATTCTGAAATTTTTTGCTTTTTCCTGCTAATCCTAGCATGATAAAGAAGATTCAAAGAGAGTGAGATGCCAGCTCCTTTCATTCAGTCAGTAGCTTCAAACATTTCTGGTATATGAAAAACATGTTTTTCAATGGCAAAAATCAATGAATATTGTAAATGCACAAACAGTAATATCTCCACATTGCACGGTGCAATTCTGAAATTTTTTGCTTTTTCCTGCTAATCCTAGCATGATAAAGAAGATTCAAAGAGAGTGAGATGCCAGCTCCTTTCATTCAGTCAGTAGCTTCAAACATTTCTGGACGTTTTTCAATGGCAAAAATCAATGAATATTGTAAATGCACAAACAGTAATATCTCCACATTGCACGGTGCAATTCTGAAATTTTTTGCTTTTTCCTGCTAATCCTAGCATGATAAAGAAGATTCAAAGAGAGTGAGATGCCAGCTCCTTTCATTCAGTCAGTAGCTTCAAACATTTCTGGTATATGAAAAACATGTTTTTCAATGGCAAAAATCAATGAATATTGTAAATGCACAAACAGTAATATCTCCACATTGCACGGTGCAATTCTGAAATTTTTAGATTTTTCCTGTTAATCCTAGCATGATAAAGAAGATTCAAAGAGAGTGAGATGCCAGCTCCTTTCATTCAGTCAGTAGCTTCAAACATTTCTGGTATATGAAAAACATGTTTTTCAATGGCAAAAATCAATGAATATTGTAAATGCACAAACAGTAATATCTCCACATTGCACGGTGCAATTCTGAAATTTTTTGCTTTTTCCTGCTAATCCTAGCATGATAAAGAAGATTCAAAGAGAGTGAGATGCCAGCTCCTTTCATTCAGTCAGTAGCTTCAAACATTTCTGGTATATGAAAAACATGTTTTTCAATGGCAAAAATCAATGAATATTGTAAATGCACAAACAGTAATATCTCCACATTGCACGGTGCAATTCTGAATTTTTTTGCTTTTTCCTGCTAAACCTAGCATGATAAAGAAGATTCAAAGAGAGTGAGATGCCAGCTCCTTTCATTCAGTCAGTAGCTTCAAACATTTCTGGTATATGAAAAACATGTTTTTCAAGGGCAAAAATCAATGAATATTGTAAATGCACAAACAGTAATATCTCCACATTGCACGGTGCAATTCTGAAATTTTTTGCTTTTTCCTGTTAATCCTAGCATGATAAAGAAGATTCAAAGAGAGTGAGATGCCAGCTCCTTTCATTCAGTCAGTAGCTTCAAACATTTCTGGTATATGAAAAACATGTTTTTCAATGGCAAAAATCAATGAATATTGTAAATGCACAAACAGTAATATCTCCACATTGCACGGTGCAATTCTGAAATTTTTTGCTTTTTCCTGCTAATCCTAGCATGATAAAGAAGATTCAAAGAGAGTGAGATGCCAGCTCCTTTCATTCAGTCAGTAGCTTCAAACATTTCTGGTATATGAAAAACATGTTTTTCAATGGCAAAAATCAATGAATATTGTAAATGCACAAACAGTAATATCTCCACATTGCAAGGTGCAATTCTGAAATTTTTTGCTTTTTCCTGCTAATCCTAGCATGATAAAGATTCAAAGAGAGTGAGATGCCAGCTCCTTTCATTCAGTCAGTAGCTTCAAACATTTCTGGTATATGAAAAACATGTTTTTCAATGGCAAAAATCAATGAATATTGTAAATGCACAAACAGTAATATCTCCACATTGCACGGTGCAATTCTGAAATTTTTAGCTTTTTCCTGCTAATCCTAGCATGATAAAGAAGATTCAAAGAGAGTGAGATGCCAGCTCCTTTCATTCAGTCAGTAGCTTCAAACATTTCTGGTATATGAAAAACATGTTTTTCAATGGCAAAAATCAATGAATATTGTAAATGCACAAACAGTAATATCTCCACATTGCAAGGTGCAATTCTGAAATTTTTTGCTTTTTCCTGCTAATCCTAGCATGATAAAGAAGATTCAAAGAGAGTGAGATGCCAGCTCCTTTCATTCAGTCAGTAGCTTCAAACATTTCTGGTATATGAAAAACATGTTTTTCAATGGCAAAAATCAATGAATATTGTAAATGCACAAACAGTAATATCTCCACATTGCACGGTGCAATTCTGAAATTTTTAGCTTTTTCCTGCTAATCCTAGCATGATAAAGAAGATTCAAAGAGAGTGAGATGCCAGCTCCTTTCATTCAGTCAGTAGCTTCAAACATTTCTGGTATATGAAAAACATGTTTTTGAGTGGCAAAAATCAATGAATATTGTAAATGCACAAACAGTAATATCTCCACATTGCAAGGTGCAATTCTGAAATTTTTAGCTTTTTCCTGTTAATCCTAGCATGATAAAGAAGATTCAAAGAGAGTGAGATGCCAGCTCCTTTCATTCAGTCAGTAGCTTCAAACATTTCTGGACGTTTTTCAATGGCAAAAATCAATGAATATTGTAAATGCACAAACAGTAATATCTCCACATTGCACGGTGCAATTCTGAAATTTTTAGCTTTTTCCTGCTAATCCTAGCATGATAAAGAAGATTCAAAGAGAGTGAGATGCCAGCTCCTTTCATTCAGTCAGTAGCTTCAAACATTTCTGGTATATGAAAAACATGTTTTTCAATGGCAAAAATCAATGAATATTGTAAATGCACAAACAGTAATATCTCCACATTGCACGGTGCAATTCTGAAATTTTTAGCTTTTTCCTGCTAATCCTAGCATGATAAAGAAGATTCAAAGAGAGTGAGATGCCAGCTCCTTTCATTCAGTCAGTAGCTTCAAACATTTCTGGACGTTTTTCAATGGCAAAAATCAATGAATATTGTAAATGCACAAACAGTAATATCTCCACATTGCACGGTGCAATTCTGAAATTTTTTGCTTTTTCCTGTTAATCCTAGCATGATAAAGAAGATTCAAAGAGAGTGAGATGCCAGCTCCTTTCATTCAGTCAGTAGCTTCAAACATTTCTGGTATATGAAAAACATGTTTTTCAATGGCAAAAATCAATGAATATTGTAAATGCACAAACAGTAATATCTCCACATTGCAAGGTGCAATTCTGAAATTTTTAGCTTTTTCCTGCTAATCCTAGCATGATAAAGAAGATTCAAAGAGAGTGAGATGCCAGCTCCTTTCATTCAGTCAGTAGCTTCAAACATTTCTGGTATATGAAAAACATGTTTTTCAATGGCAAAAATCAATGAATATTGTAAATGCACAAACAGTAATATCTCCACATTGCAAGGTGCAATTCTGAAATTTTTTGCTTTTTCCTGCTAATCCTAGCATGATAAAGAAGATTCAAAGAGAGTGAGATGCCAGCTCCTTTCATTCAGTCAGTAGCTTCAAACATTTCTGGTATATGAAAAACATGTTTTTCAATGGCAAAAATCAATGAATATTGTAAATGCACAAACAGTAATATCTCCACATTGCACGGTGCAATTCTGAAATTTTTAGCTTTTTCCTGCTAATCCTAGCATGATAAAGAAGATTCAAAGAGAGTGAGATGCCAGCTCCTTTCATTCAGTCAGTAGCTTCAAACATTTCTGGTATATGAAAAACATGTTTTTCAATGGCAAAAATCAATGAATATTGTAAATGCACAAACAGTAATATCTCCACATTGCACGGTGCAATTCTGAAATTTTTAGCTTTTTCCTGCTAATCCTAGCATGATAAAGAAGATTCAAAGAGAGTGAGATGCCAGCTCCTTTCATTCAGTCAGTAGCTTCAAACATTTCTGGACGTTTTTCAATGGCAAAAATCAATGAATATTGTAAATGCACAAACAGTAATATCTCCACATTGCACGGTGCAATTCTGAAATTTTTTGCTTTTTCCTGTTAATCCTAGCATGATAAAGAAGATTCAAAGAGAGTGAGATGCCAGCTCCTTTCATTCAGTCAGTAGCTTCAAACATTTCTGGTATATGAAAAACATGTTTTTCAATGGCAAAAATCAATGAATATTGTAAATGCACAAACAGTAATATCTCCACATTGCAAGGTGCAATTCTGAAATTTTTAGCTTTTTCCTGCTAATCCTAGCATGATAAAGAAGATTCAAAGAGAGTGAGATGCCAGCTCCTTTCATTCAGTCAGTAGCTTCAAACATTTCTGGTATATGAAAAACATGTTTTTCAATGGCAAAAATCAATGAATATTGTAAATGCACAAACAGTAATATCTCCACATTGCAAGGTGCAATTCTGAAATTTTTTGCTTTTTCCTGCTAATCCTAGCATGATAAAGAAGATTCAAAGAGAGTGAGATGCCAGCTCCTTTCATTCAGTCAGTAGCTTCAAACATTTCTGGTATATGAAAAACATGTTTTTCAATGGCAAAAATCAATGAATATTGTAAATGCACAAACAGTAATATCTCCACATTGCACGGTGCAATTCTGAAATTTTTTGCTTTTTCCTGCTAATCCTAGCATGATAAAGAAGATTCAAAGAGAGTGAGATGCCAGCTCCTTTCATTCAGTCAGTAGCTTCAAACATTTCTGGTATATGAAAAACATGTTTTTCAATGGCAAAAATCAATGAATATTGTAAATGCACAAACAGTAATATCTCCACATTGCAAGGTGCAATTCTGAAATTTTTTGCTTTTTCCTGTTATTCCTAGCATGATAAAGAAGATTCAAAGAGAGTGAGATGCCAGCTCCTTTCATTCAGTCAGTAGCTTCAAACATTTCTGGACGTTTTTCAATGGCAAAAATCAATGAATATTGTAAATGCACAAACAGTAATATCTCCACATTGCAAGGTGCAATTCTGAAATTTTTAGCTTTTTCCTGCTAATCCTAGCATGATAAAGAAGATTCAAAGAGAGTGAGATGCCAGCTCCTTTCATTCAGTCAGTAGCTTCAAACATTTCTGGTATATGAAAAACATGTTTTTCAATGGCAAAAATCAATGAATATTGTAAATGCACAAACAGTAATATCTCCACATTGCACGGTGCAATTCTGAAATTTTTAGCTTTTTCCTGTTAATCCTAGCATGATAAAGAAGATTCAAAGAGAGTGAGATGCCAGCTCCTTTCATTCAGTCAGTAGCTTCAAACATTTCTGGTATATGAAAAACATGTTTTTCAATGGCAAAAATCAATGAATATTGTAAATGCACAAACAGTAATATCTCCACATTGCACGGTGCAATTCTGAAATTTTTTGCTTTTTCCTGTTAATCCTAGCATGATAAAGAAGATTCAAAGAGAGTGAGATGCCAGCTCCTTTCATTCAGTCAGTAGCTTCAAACATTTCTGGTATATGAAAAACATGTTTTTCAATGGCAAAAATCAATGAATATTGTAAATGCACAAACAGTAATATCTCCACATTGCACGGTGCAATTCTGAAATTTTTAGCTTTTTCCTGTTAATCCTAGCATGATAAAGAAGATTCAAAGAGAGTGAGATGCCAGCTCCTTTCATTCAGTCAGTAGCTTCAAACATTTCTGGACGTTTTTCAATGGCAAAAATCAATGAATATTGTAAATGCACAAACAGTAATATCTCCACATTGCACGGTGCAATTCTGAAATTTTTAGCTTTTTCCTGTTAATCCTAGCATGATAAAGAAGATTCAAAGAGAGTGAGATGCCAGCTCCTTTCATTCAGTCAGTAGCTTCAAACATTTCTGGTATATGAAAAACATGTTTTTCAATGGCAAAAATCAATGAATATTGTAAATGCACAAACAGTAATATCTCCACATTGCAAGGTGCAATTCTGAAATTTTTTGCTTTTTCCTGCTAATCCTAGCATGATAAAGAATATTCAAAGAGAGTGAGATGCCAGCTCCTTTCATTCAGTCAGTAGCTTCAAACATTTCTGGTATATGAAAAACATGTTTTTCAATGGCAAAAATCAATGAATATTGTAAATGCACAAACAGTAATATCTCCACATTGCACGGTGCAATTCTGAAATTTTTAGCTTTTTCCTGTTAATCCTAGCATGATAAAGAAGATTCAAAGAGAGTGAGATGCCAGCTCCTTTCATTCAGTCAGTAGCTTCAAACATTTCTGGTATATGAAAAACATGTTTTTCAATGGCAAAAATCAATGAATATTGTAAATGCACAAACAGTAATATCTCCACATTGCACGGTGCAATTCTGAAATTTTTTGCTTTTTCCTGCTAATCCTAGCATGATAAAGAAGATTCAAAGAGAGTGAGATGCCAGCTCCTTTCATTCAGTCAGTAGCTTCAAACATTTCTGGTATATGAAAAACATGTTTTTCAATGGCAAAAATCAATGAATATTGTAAATGCACAAACAGTAATATCTCCACATTGCACGGTGCAATTCTGAAATTTTTAGCTTTTTCCTGTTAATCCTAGCATGATAAAGAAGATTCAAAGAGAGTGAGATGCCAGCTCCTTTCATTCAGTCAGTAGCTTCAAACATTTCTGGTATATGAAAAACATGTTTTTCAATGGCAAAAATCAATGAATATTGTAAATGCACAAACAGTAATATCTCCACATTGCAAGGTGCAATTCTGAAATTTTTAGCTTTTTCCTGTTAATCCTAGCATGATAAAGAAGATTCAAAGAGAGTGAGATGCCAGCTCCTTTCATTCAGTCAGTAGCTTCAAACATTTCTGGTATATGAAAAACGTTTTTCAATGGCAAAAATCAATGAATATTGTAAATGCACAAACAGTAATATCTCCACATTGCACGGTGCAATTCTGAAATTTTTTGCTTTTTCCTGCTAATCCTAGCATGATAAAGAAGATTCAAAGAGAGTGAGATGCCAGCTCCTTTCATTCAGTCAGTAGCTTCAAACATTTCTGGTATATGAAAAACATGTTTTTCAATGGCAAAAATCAATGAATATTGTAAATGCACAAACAGTAATATCTCCACATTGCACGGTGCAATTCTGAAATTTTTTGCTTTTTCCTGCTAATCCTAGCATGATAAAGAAGATTCAAAGAGAGTGAGATGCCAGCTCCTTTCATTCAGTCAGTAGCTTCAAACATTTCTGGACGTTTTTCAATGGCAAAAATCAATGAATATTGTAAATGCACAAACAGTAATATCTCCACATTGCAAGGTGCAATTCTGAAATTTTTTGCTTTTTCCTGTTAATCCTAGCATGATAAAGAAGATTCAAAGAGAGTGAGATGCCAGCTCCTTTCATTCAGTCAGTAGCTTCAAACATTTCTGGTATATGAAAAACATGTTTTTCAATGGCAAAAATCAATGAATATTGTAAATGCACAAACAGTAATATCTCCACATTGCAAGGTGCAATTCTGAAATTTTTAGCTTTTTCCTGTTAATCCTAGCATGATAAAGAAGATTCAAAGAGAGTGAGATGCCAGCTCCTTTCATTCAGTCAGTAGCTTCAAACATTTCTGGTATATGAAAAACATGTTTTTCAATGGCAAAAATCAATGAATATTGTAAATGCACAAACAGTAATATCTCCACATTGCAAGGTGCAATTCTGAAATTTTTTGCTTTTTCCTGCTAATCCTAGCATGATAAAGAAGATTCAAAGAGAGTGAGATGCCAGCTCCTTTCATTCAGTCAGTAGCTTCAAACATTTCTGGTATATGAAAAACATGTTTTTCAATGGCAAAAATCAATGAATATTGTAAATGCACAAACAGTAATATCTCCACATTGCACGGTGCAATTCTGAAATTTTTTGCTTTTTCCTGCTAATCCTAGCATGATAAAGAAGATTCAAAGAGAGTGAGATGCCAGCTCCTTTCATTCAGTCAGTAGCTTCAAACATTTCTGGACGTTTTTCAATGGCAAAAATCAATGAATATTGTAAATGCACAAACAGTAATATCTCCACATTGCACGGTGCAATTCTGAAATTTTTAGCTTTTTCCTGTTAATCCTAGCATGATAAAGAAGATTCAAAGAGAGTGAGATGCCAGCTCCTTTCATTCAGTCAGTAGCTTCAAACATTTCTGGACGTTTTTCAATGGCAAAAATCAATGAATATTGTAAATGCACAAACAGTAATATCTCCACATTGCAAGGTGCAATTCTGAAATTTTTAGCTTTTTCCTGCTAATCCTAGCATGATAAAGAAGATTCAAAGAGAGTGAGATGCCAGCTCCTTTCATTCAGTCAGTAGCTTCAAACATTTCTGGTATATGAAAAACATGTTTTTCAATGGCAAAAATCAATGAATATTGTAAATGCACAAACAGTAATATCTCCACATTGCACGGTGCAATTCTGAAATTTTTAGCTTTTTCCTGTTAATCCTAGCATGATAAAGAAGATTCAAAGAGAGTGAGATGCCAGCTCCTTTCATTCAGTCAGTAGCTTCAAACATTTCTGGTATATGAAAAACATGTTTTTCAATGGCAAAAATCAATGAATATTGTAAATGCACAAACAGTAATATCTCCACATTGCACGGTGCAATTCTGAAATTTTTTGCTTTTTCCTGTTAATCCTAGCATGATAAAGAAGATTCAAAGAGAGTGAGATGCCAGCTCCTTTCATTCAGTCAGTAGCTTCAAACATTTCTGGTATATGAAAAACATGTTTTTCAATGGCAAAAATCAATGAATATTGTAAATGCACAAACAGTAATATCTCCACATTGCACGGTGCAATTCTGAAATTTTTAGCTTTTTCCTGTTAATCCTAGCATGATAAAGAAGATTCAAAGAGAGTGAGATGCCAGCTCCTTTCATTCAGTCAGTAGCTTCAAACATTTCTGGACGTTTTTCAATGGCAAAAATCAATGAATATTGTAAATGCACAAACAGTAATATCTCCACATTGCACGGTGCAATTCTGAAATTTTTAGCTTTTTCCTGTTAATCCTAGCATGATAAAGAAGATTCAAAGAGAGTGAGATGCCAGCTCCTTTCATTCAGTCAGTAGCTTCAAACATTTCTGGTATATGAAAAACATGTTTTTCAATGGCAAAAATCAATGAATATTGTAAATGCACAAACAGTAATATCTCCACATTGCAAGGTGCAATTCTGAAATTTTTTGCTTTTTCCTGCTAATCCTAGCATGATAAAGAATATTCAAAGAGAGTGAGATGCCAGCTCCTTTCATTCAGTCAGTAGCTTCAAACATTTCTGGTATATGAAAAACATGTTTTTCAATGGCAAAAATCAATGAATATTGTAAATGCACAAACAGTAATATCTCCACATTGCACGGTGCAATTCTGAAATTTTTAGCTTTTTCCTGTTAATCCTAGCATGATAAAGAAGATTCAAAGAGAGTGAGATGCCAGCTCCTTTCATTCAGTCAGTAGCTTCAAACATTTCTGGTATATGAAAAACATGTTTTTCAATGGCAAAAATCAATGAATATTGTAAATGCACAAACAGTAATATCTCCACATTGCACGGTGCAATTCTGAAATTTTTTGCTTTTTCCTGCTAATCCTAGCATGATAAAGAAGATTCAAAGAGAGTGAGATGCCAGCTCCTTTCATTCAGTCAGTAGCTTCAAACATTTCTGGTATATGAAAAACATGTTTTTCAATGGCAAAAATCAATGAATATTGTAAATGCACAAACAGTAATATCTCCACATTGCACGGTGCAATTCTGAAATTTTTAGCTTTTTCCTGTTAATCCTAGCATGATAAAGAAGATTCAAAGAGAGTGAGATGCCAGCTCCTTTCATTCAGTCAGTAGCTTCAAACATTTCTGGTATATGAAAAACATGTTTTTCAATGGCAAAAATCAATGAATATTGTAAATGCACAAACAGTAATATCTCCACATTGCAAGGTGCAATTCTGAAATTTTTAGCTTTTTCCTGTTAATCCTAGCATGATAAAGAAGATTCAAAGAGAGTGAGATGCCAGCTCCTTTCATTCAGTCAGTAGCTTCAAACATTTCTGGTATATGAAAAACGTTTTTCAATGGCAAAAATCAATGAATATTGTAAATGCACAAACAGTAATATCTCCACATTGCACGGTGCAATTCTGAAATTTTTAGCTTTTTCCTGCTAATCCTAGCATGATAAAGAAGATTCAAAGAGAGTGAGATGCCAGCTCCTTTCATTCAGTCAGTAGCTTCAAACATTTCTGGTATATGAAAAACATGTTTTTCAATGGCAAAAATCAATGAATATTGTAAATGCACAAACAGTAATATCTCCACATTGTACGGTGCAATTCTGAAATTTTTTGCTTTTTCCTGCTAATCCTAGCATGATAAAGAAGATTCAAAGAGAGTGAGATGCCAGCTCCTTTCATTCAGTCAGTAGCTTCAAACATTTCTGGACGTTTTTCAATGGCAAAAATCAATGAATATTGTAAATGCACAAACAGTAATATCTCCACATTGCAAGGTGCAATTCTGAAATTTTTTGCTTTTTCCTGTTAATCCTAGCATGATAAAGAAGATTCAAAGAGAGTGAGATGCCAGCTCCTTTCATTCAGTCAGTAGCTTCAAACATTTCTGGTATATGAAAAACGTTTTTCAATGGCAAAAATCAATGAATATTGTAAATGCACAAACAGTAATATCTCCACATTGCAAGGTGCAATTCTGAAATTTTTAGCTTTTTCCTGTTAATCCTAGCATGATAAAGAAGATTCAAAGAGAGTGAGATGCCAGCTCCTTTCATTCAGTCAGTAGCTTCAAACATTTCTGGTATATGAAAAACATGTTTTTCAATGGCAAAAATCAATGAATATTGTAAATGCACAAACAGTAATATCTCCACATTGCAAGGTGCAATTCTGAAATTTTTTGCTTTTTCCTGCTAATCCTAGCATGATAAAGAAGATTCAAAGAGAGTGAGATGCCAGCTCCTTTCATTCAGTCAGTAGCTTCAAACATTTCTGGTATATGAAAAACATGTTTTTCAATGGCAAAAATCAATGAATATTGTAAATGCACAAACAGTAATATCTCCACATTGCACGGTGCAATTCTGAAATTTTTTGCTTTTTCCTGCTAATCCTAGCATGATAAAGAAGATTCAAAGAGAGTGAGATGCCAGCTCCTTTCATTCAGTCAGTAGCTTCAAACATTTCTGGACGTTTTTCAATGGCAAAAATCAATGAATATTGTAAATGCACAAACAGTAATATCTCCACATTGCACGGTGCAATTCTGAAATTTTTAGCTTTTTCCTGTTAATCCTAGCATGATAAAGAAGATTCAAAGAGAGTGAGATGCCAGCTCCTTTCATTCAGTCAGTAGCTTCAAACATTTCTGGTATATGAAAAACATGTTTTTCAATGGCAAAAATCAATGAATATTGTAAATGCACAAACAGTAATATCTCCACATTGCAAGGTGCAATTCTGAAATTTTTTGCTTTTTCCTGCTAATCCTAGCATGATAAAGAAGATTCAAAGAGAGTGAGATGCCAGCTCCTTTCATTCAGTCAGTAGCTTCAAACATTTCTGGTATATGAAAAACATGTTTTTCAATGGCAAAAATCAATGAATATTGTAAATGCACAAACAGTAATATCTCCACATTGCACGGTGCAATTCTGAAATTTTTTGCTTTTTCCTGCTAATCCTAGCATGATAAAGAAGATTCAAAGAGAGTGAGATGCCAGCTCCTTTCATTCAGTCAGTAGCTTCAAACATTTCTGGACGTTTTTCAATGGCAAAAATCAATGAATATTGTAAATGCACAAACAGTAATATCTCCACATTGCAAGGTGCAATTCTGAAATTTTTTGCTTTTTCCTGCTAATCCTAGCATGATAAAGAAGATTCAAAGAGAGTGAGATGCCAGCTCCTTTCATTCAGTCAGTAGCTTCAAACATTTCTGGTATATGAAAAACATGTTTTTCAATGGCAAAAATCAATGAATATTGTAAATGCACAAACAGTAATATCTCCACATTGCACGGTGCAATTCTGAAATTTTTAGCTTTTTCCTGTTAATCCTAGCATGATAAAGAAGATTCAAAGAGAGTGAGATGCCAGCTCCTTTCATTCAGTCAGTAGCTTCAAACATTTCTGGTATATGAAAAACATGTTTTTCAATGGCAAAAATCAATGAATATTGTAAATGCACAAACAGTAATATCTCCACATTGAACGGTGCAATTCTGAAATTTTTTGCTTTTTCCTGCTAATCCTAGCATGATAAAGAAGATTCAAAGAGAGTGAGATGCCAGCTCCTTTCATTCAGTCAGTAGCTTCAAACATTTCTGGTATATGAAAAACATGTTTTTCAATGGCAAAAATCAATGAATATTGTAAATGCACAAACAGTAATATCTCCACATTGCAAGGTGCAATTCTGAAATTTTTTGCTTTTTCCTGTTAATCCTAGCATGATAAAGAAGATTCAAAGAGAGTGAGATGCCAGCTCCTTTCATTCAGTCAGTAGCTTCAAACATTTCTGGTATATGAAAAACATGTTTTTCAATGGCAAAAATCAATGAATATTGTAAATGCACAAACAGTAATATCTCCACATTGCAAGGTGCAATTCTGAAATTTTTAGCTTTTTCCTGTTAATCCTAGCATGATAAAGAAGATTCAAAGAGAGTGAGATGCCAGCTCCTTTCATTCAGTCAGTAGCTTCAAACATTTCTGGTATATGAAAAACATGTTTTTCAATGGCAAAAATCAATGAATATTGTAAATGCACAAACAGTAATATCTCCACATTGCAAGGTGCAATTCTGAAATTTTTAGCTTTTTCCTGTTAATCCTAGCATGATAAAGAAGATTCAAAGAGAGTGAGATGCCAGCTCCTTTCATTCAGTCAGTAGCTTCAAACATTTCTGGACGTTTTTCAATGGCAAAAATCAATGAATATTGTAAATGCACAAACAGTAATATCTCCACATTGCAAGGTGCAATTCTGAAATTTTTAGCTTTTTCCTGCTAATCCTAGCATGATAAAGAAGATTCAAAGAGAGTGAGATGCCAGCTCCTTTCATTCAGTCAGTAGCTTCAAACATTTCTGGTATATGAAAAACATGTTTTTCAATGGCAAAAATCAATGAATATTGTAAATGCACAAACAGTAATATCTCCACATTGCAAGGTGCAATTCTGAAATTTTTAGCTTTTTCCTGTTAATCCTAGCATGATAAAGAAGATTCAAAGAGAGTGAGATGCCAGCTCCTTTCATTCAGTCAGTAGCTTCAAACATTTCTGGTATATGAAAAACATGTTTTTCAATGGCAAAAATCAATGAATATTGTAAATGCACAAACAGTAATATCTCCACATTGCAAGGTGCAATTCTGAAATTTTTAGCTTTTTCCTGTTAATCCTAGCATGATAAAGAAGATTCAAAGAGAGTGAGATGCCAGCTCCTTTCATTCAGTCAGTAGCTTCAAACATTTCTGGACGTTTTTCAATGGCAAAAATCAATGAATATTGTAAATGCACAAACAGTAATATCTCCACATTGCAAGGTGCAATTCTGAAATTTTTAGCTTTTTCCTGCTAATCCTAGCATGATAAAGAAGATTCAAAGAGAGTGAGATGCCAGCTCCTTTCATTCAGTCAGTAGCTTCAAACATTTCTGGTATATGAAAAACATGTTTTTCAATGGCAAAAATCAATGAATATTGTAAATGCACAAACAGTAATATCTCCACATTGCACGGTGCAATTCTGAAATTTTTAGCTTTTTCCTGTTAATCCTAGCATGATAAAGAAGATTCAAAGAGAGTGAGATGCCAGCTCCTTTCATTCAGTCAGTAGCTTCAAACATTTCTGGTATATGAAAAACATGTTTTTCAATGGCAAAAATCAATGAATATTGTAAATGCACAAACAGTAATATCTCCACATTGCAAGGTGCAATTCTGAAATTTTTAGCTTTTTCCTGTTAATCCTAGCATGATAAAGAAGATTCAAAGAGAGTGAGATGCCAGCTCCTTTCATTCAGTCAGTAGCTTCAAACATTTCTGGTATATGAAAAACATGTTTTTCAATGGCAAAAATCAATGAATATTGTAAATGCACAAACAGTAATATCTCCACATTGCAAGGTGCAATTCTGAAATTTTTAGCTTTTTCCTGTTAATCCTAGCATGATAAAGAAGATTCAAAGAGAGTGAGATGCCAGCTCCTTTCATTCAGTCAGTAGCTTCAAACATTTCTGGACGTTTTTCAATGGCAAAAATCAATGAATATTGTAAATGCACAAACAGTAATATCTCCACATTGCACGGTGCAATTCTGAAATTTTTAGCTTTTTCCTGCTAATCCTAGCATGATAAAGAAGATTCAAAGAGAGTGAGATGCCAGCTCCTTTCAGTCAGTAGCTTCAAACATTTCTGGTATATGAAAAACATGTTTTTCAATGGCAAAAATCAATGAATATTGTAAATGCACAAACAGTAATATCTCCACATTGCACGGTGCAATTCTGAAATTTTTAGCTTTTTCCTGTTAATCCTAGCATGATAAAGAAGATTCAAAGAGAGTGAGATGCCAGCTCCTTTCATTCAGTCAGTAGCTTCAAACATTTCTGGACGTTTTTCAATGGCAAAAATCAATGAATATTGTAAATGCACAAACAGTAATATCTCCACATTGCACGGTGCAATTCTGAAATTTTTTGCTTTTTCCTGCTAATCCTAGCATGATAAAGAAGATTCAAAGAGAGTGAGATGCCAGCTCCTTTCATTCAGTCAGTAGCTTCAAACATTTCTGGTATATGAAAAACATGTTTTTCAATGGCAAAAATCAATGAATATTGTAAATGCACAAACAGTAATATCTCCACATTGCACGGTGCAATTCTGAAATTTTTTGCTTTTTCCTGCTAATCCTAGCATGATAAAGAAGATTCAAAGAGAGTGAGATGCCAGCTCCTTTCATTCAGTCAGTAGCTTCAAACATTTCTGGTATATGAAAAACATGTTTTTCAATGGCAAAAATCAATGAATATTGTAAATGCACAAACAGTAATATCTCCACATTGCACGGTGCAATTCTGACATTTTTAGCTTTTTCCTGTTAATCCTAGCATGATAAAGAAGATTCAAAGAGAGTGAGATGCCAGCTCCTTTCATTCAGTCAGTAGCTTCAAACATTTCTGGTATATGAAAAACATGTTTTTCAATGGCAAAAATCAATGAATATTGTAAATGCACAAACAGTAATATCTCCACATTGCACGGTGCAATTCTGAAATTTTTAGCTTTTTCCTGTTAATCCTAGCATGATAAAGAAGATTCAAAGAGAGTGAGATGCCAGCTCCTTTCATTCAGTCAGTAGCTTCAAACATTTCTGGTATATGAAAAACATGTTTTTCAAAGGCAAAAATCAATGAATATTGTAAATGCACAAACAGTAATATCTCCACATTGCACGGTGCAATTCTGAAATTTTTTGCTTTTTCCTGCTAATCCTAGCATGATAAAGAAGATTCAAAGAGAGTGAGATGCCAGCTCCTTTCATTCAGTCAGTAGCTTCAAACATTTCTGGTATATGAAAAACATGTTTTTCAATGGCAAAAATCAATGAATATTGTAAATGCACAAACAGTAATATCTCCACATTGCACGGTGCAATTCTGAAATTTTTTGCTTTTTCCTGCTAATCCTAGCATGATAAAGAAGATTCAAAGAGAGTGAGATGCCAGCTCCTTTCATTCAGTCAGTAGCTTCAAACATTTCTGGTATATGAAAAACATGTTTTTCAATGGCAAAAATCAATGAATATTGTAAATGCACAAACAGTAATATCTCCACATTGCACGGTGCAATTCTGAAATTTTTTGCTTTTTCCTGTTAATCCTAGCATGATAAAGAAGATTCAAAGAGAGTGAGATGCCAGCTCCTTTCATTCAGTCAGTAGCTTCAAACATTTCTGGTATATGAAAAACATGTTTTTCAATGGCAAAAATCAATGAATATTGTAAATGCACAAACAGTAATATCTCCACATTGCACGGTGCAATTCTGAAATTTTTAGCTTTTTCCTGCTAATCCTAGCATGATAAAGAAGATTCAAAGAGAGTGAGATGCCAGCTCCTTTCATTCAGTCAGTAGCTTCAAACATTTCTGGTATATGAAAAACATGTTTTTCAATGGCAAAAATCAATGAATATTGTAAATGCACAAACAGTAATATCTCCACATTGCACGGTGCAATTCTGAAATTTTTAGCTTTTTCCTGCTAATCCTAGCATGATAAAGAAGATTCAAAGAGAGTGAGATGCCAGCTCCTTTCATTCAGTCAGTAGCTTCAAACATTTCTGGTATATGAAAAACATGTTTTTCAATGGCAAAAATCAATGAATATTGTAAATGCACAAACAGTAATATCTCCACATTGCAAGGTGCAATTCTGAAATTTTTAGCTTTTTCCTGTTAATCCTAGCATGATAAAGAAGATTCAAAGAGAGTGAGATGCCAGCTCCTTTCATTCAGTCAGTAGCTTCAAACATTTCTGGACGTTTTTCAATGGCAAAAATCAATGAATATTGTAAATGCACAAACAGTAATATCTCCACATTGCACGGTGCAATTCTGAAATTTTTAGCTTTTTCCTGCTAATCCTAGCATGATAAAGAAGATTCAAAGAGAGTGAGATGCCAGCTCCTTTCATTCAGTCAGTAGCTTCAAACATTTCTGGTATATGAAAAACATGTTTTTCAATGGCAAAAATCAATGAATATTGTAAATGCACAAACAGTAATATCTCCACATTGCACGGTGCAATTCTGAAATTTTTAGCTTTTTCCTGCTAATCCTAGCATGATAAAGAAGATTCAAAGAGAGTGAGATGCCAGCTCCTTTCATTCAGTCAGTAGCTTCAAACATTTCTGGACGTTTTTCAATGGCAAAAATCAATGAATATTGTAAATGCACAAACAGTAATATCTCCACATTGCACGGTGCAATTCTGAAATTTTTTGCTTTTTCCTGTTAATCCTAGCATGATAAAGAAGATTCAAAGAGAGTGAGATGCCAGCTCCTTTCATTCAGTCAGTAGCTTCAAACATTTCTGGTATATGAAAAACATGTTTTTCAATGGCAAAAATCAATGAATATTGTAAATGCACAAACAGTAATATCTCCACATTGCACGGTGCAATTCTGAAATTTTTTGCTTTTTCCTGCTAATCCTAGCATGATAAAGAAGATTCAAAGAGAGTGAGATGCCAGCTCCTTTCATTCAGTCAGTAGCTTCAAACATTTCTGGTATATGAAAAACATGTTTTTCAATGGCAAAAATCAATGAATATTGTAAATGCACAAACAGTAATATCTCCACATTGCAAGGTGCAATTCTGAAATTTTTTGCTTTTTCCTGCTAATCCTAGCATGATAAAGAAGATTCAAAGAGAGTGAGATGCCAGCTCCTTTCATTCAGTCAGTAGCTTCAAACATTTCTGGTATATGAAAAACATGTTTTTCAATGGCAAAAATCAATGAATATTGTAAATGCACAAACAGTAATATCTCCACATTGCACGGTGCAATTCTGAAATTTTTAGCTTTTTCCTGCTAATCCTAGCATGATAAAGAAGATTCAAAGAGTGAGATGCCAGCTCCTTTCATTCAGTCAGTAGCTTCAAACATTTCTGGTATATGAAAAACATGTTTTTCAATGGCAAAAATCAATGAATATTGTAAATGCACAAACAGTAATATCTCCACATTGCAAGGTGCAATTCTGAAATTTTTTGCTTTTTCCTGCTAATCCTAGCATGATAAAGAAGATTCAAAGAGAGTGAGATGCCAGCTCCTTTCATTCAGTCAGTAGCTTCAAACATTTCTGGTATATGAAAAACATGTTTTTCAATGGCAAAAATCAATGAATATTGTAAATGCACAAACAGTAATATCTCCACATTGCACGGTGCAATTCTGAAATTTTTAGCTTTTTCCTGCTAATCCTAGCATGATAAAGAAGATTCAAAGAGAGTGAGATGCCAGCTCCTTTCATTCAGTCAGTAGCTTCAAACATTTCTGGTATATGAAAAACATGTTTTTCAATGGCAAAAATCAATGAATATTGTAAATGCACAAACAGTAATATCTCCACATTGCAAGGTGCAATTCTGAAATTTTTAGCTTTTTCCTGTTAATCCTAGCATGATAAAGAAGATTCAAAGAGAGTGAGATGCCAGCTCCTTTCATTCAGTCAGTAGCTTCAAACATTTCTGGACGTTTTTCAATGGCAAAAATCAATGAATATTGTAAATGCACAAACAGTAATATCTCCACATTGCACGGTGCAATTCTGAAATTTTTAGCTTTTTCCTGCTAATCCTAGCATGATAAAGAAGATTCAAAGAGAGTGAGATGCCAGCTCCTTTCATTCAGTCAGTAGCTTCAAACATTTCTGGTATATGAAAAACATGTTTTTCAATGGCAAAAATCAATGAATATTGTAAATGCACAAACAGTAATATCTCCACATTGCACGGTGCAATTCTGAAATTTTTAGCTTTTTCCTGCTAATCCTAGCATGATAAAGAAGATTCAAAGAGAGTGAGATGCCAGCTCCTTTCATTCAGTCAGTAGCTTCAAACATTTCTGGACGTTTTTCAATGGCAAAAATCAATGAATATTGTAAATGCACAAACAGTAATATCTCCACATTGCACGGTGCAATTCTGAAATTGTTTGCTTTTTCCTGTTAATCCTAGCATGATAAAGAAGATTCAAAGAGAGTGAGATGCCAGCTCCTTTCATTCAGTCAGTAGCTTCAAACATTTCTGGTATATGAAAAACATGTTTTTCAATGGCAAAAATCAATGAATATTGTAAATGCACAAACAGTAATATCTCCACATTGCAAGGTGCAATTCTGAAATTTTTAGCTTTTTCCTGCTAATTCTAGCATGATAAAGAAGATTCAAAGAGAGTG
The DNA here is from genome assembly GCF_046119375.1 of Phyllobates terribilis. NCBI lineage: Eukaryota > Metazoa > Chordata > Amphibia > Anura > Dendrobatidae > Phyllobates > Phyllobates terribilis. The sequence goes on from NW_027366007.1 coordinate 58,986, forward strand.
AGATGCCAGCTCCTTTCATTCAGTCAGTAGCTTCAAACATTTCTGGTATATGAAAAACATGTTTTTCAATGGCAAAAATCAATGAATATTGTAAATGCACAAACAGTAATATCTCCACATTGCAAGGTGCAATTCTGAAATTTTTTGCTTTTTCCTGCTAATCCTAGCATGATAAAGAAGATTCAAAGAGAGTGAGATGCCAGCTCCTTTCATTCAGTCAGTAGCTTCAAACATTTCTGGTATATGAAAAACATGTTTTTCAATGGCAAAAATCAATGAATATTGTAAATGCACAAACAGTAATATCTCCACATTGCACGGTGCAATTCTGAAATTTTTTGCTTTTTCCTGCTAATCCTAGCATGATAAAGAAGATTCAAAGAGAGTGAGATGCCAGCTCCTTTCATTCAGTCAGTAGCTTCAAACATTTCTGGTATATGAAAAACATGTTTTTCAATGGCAAAAATCAATGAATATTGTAAATGCACAAACAGTAATATCTCCACATTGCACGGTGCAATTCTGAAATTTTTAGCTTTTTCCTGTTAATCCTAGCATGATAAAGAAGATTCAAAGAGAGTGAGATGCCAGCTCCTTTCATTCAGTCAGTAGCTTCAAACATTTCTGGTATATGAAAAACATGTTTTTCAATGGCAAAAATCAATGAATATTGTAAATGCACAAACAGTAATATCTCCACATTGCACGGTGCAATTCTGACATTTTTAGCTTTTTCCTGTTAATCCTAGCATGATAAAGAAGATTCAAAGAGAGTGAGATGCCAGCTCCTTTCATTCAGTCAGTAGCTTCAAACATTTCTGGTATATGAAAAACATGTTTTTCAATGGCAAAAATCAATGAATATTGTAAATGCACTAACAGTAATATCTCCACATTGCACGGTGCAATTCTGAAATTTTTAGCTTTTTCCTGTTAATCCTAGCATGATAAAGAAGATTCAAAGAGAGTGAGATGCCAGCTCCTTTCATTCAGTCAGTAGCTTCAAACATTTCTGGTATATGAAAAACATGTTTTTCAAAGGCAAAAATCAATGAATATTGTAAATGCACAAACAGTAATATCTCCACATTGCACGGTGCAATTCTGAAATTTTTTGCTTTTTCCTGCTAATCCTAGCATGATAAAGAAGATTCAAAGAGAGTGAGATGCCAGCTCCTTTCATTCAGTCAGTAGCTTCAAACATTTCTGGTATATGAAAAACATGTTTTTCAATGGCAAAAATCAATGAATATTGTAAATGCACAAACAGTAATATCTCCACATTGCACGGTGCAATTCTGAAATTTTTTGCTTTTTCCTGCTAATCCTAGCATGATAAAGAAGATTCAAAGAGAGTGAGATGCCAGCTCCTTTCATTCAGTCAGTAGCTTCAAACATTTCTGGTATATGAAAAACATGTTTTTCAATGGCAAAAATCAATGAATATTGTAAATGCACAAACAGTAATATCTCCACATTGCACGGTGCAATTCTGAAATTTTTTGCTTTTTCCTGTTAATCCTAGCATGATAAAGAAGATTCAAAGAGAGTGAGATGCCAGCTCCTTTCATTCAGTCAGTAGCTTCAAACATTTCTGGTATATGAAAAACATGTTTTTCAATGGCAAAAATCAATGAATATTGTAAATGCACAAACAGTAATATCTCCACATTGCACGGTGCAATTCTGAAATTTTTAGCTTTTTCCTGCTAATCCTAGCATGATAAAGAAGATTCAAAGAGAGTGAGATGCCAGCTCCTTTCATTCAGTCAGTAGCTTCAAACATTTCTGGTATATGAAAAACATGTTTTTCAATGGCAAAAATCAATGAATATTGTAAATGCACAAACAGTAATATCTCCACATTGCAAGGTGCAATTCTGAAATTTTTTGCTTTTTCCTGCTAATCCTAGCATGATAAAGAAGATTCAAAGAGAGTGAGATGCCAGCTCCTTTCATTCAGTCAGTAGCTTCAAACATTTCTGGTATATGAAAAACATGTTTTTCAATGGCAAAAATCAATGAATATTGTAAATGCACAAACAGTAATATCTCCACATTGCACGGTGCAATTCTGAAATTTTTAGCTTTTTCCTGCTAATCCTAGCATGATAAAGAAGATTCAAAGAGAGTGAGATGCCAGCTCCTTTCATTCAGTCAGTAGCTTCAAACATTTCTGGTATATGAAAAACATGTTTTTCAATGGCAAAAATCAATGAATATTGTAAATGCACAAACAGTAATATCTCCACATTGCAAGGTGCAATTCTGAAATTTTTAGCTTTTTCCTGTTAATCCTAGCATGATAAAGAAGATTCAAAGAGAGTGAGATGCCAGCTCCTTTCATTCAGTCAGTAGCTTCAAACATTTCTGGACGTTTTTCAATGGCAAAAATCAATGAATATTGAAAATGCACAAACAGTAATATCTCCACATTGCACGGTGCAATTCTGAAATTTTTAGCTTTTTCCTGCTAATCCTAGCATGATAAAGAAGATTCAAAGAGAGTGAGATGCCAGCTCCTTTCATTCAGTCAGTAGCTTCAAACATTTCTGGTATATGAAAAACATGTTTTTCAATGGCAAAAATCAATGAATATTGTAAATGCACAAACAGTAATATCTCCACATTGCACGGTGCAATTCTGAAATTTTTAGCTTTTTCCTGCTAATCCTAGCATGATAAAGAAGATTCAAAGAGAGTGAGATGCCAGCTCCTTTCATTCAGTCAGTAGCTTCAAACATTTCTGGACGTTTTTCAATGGCAAAAATCAATGAATATTGTAAATGCACAAACAGTAATATCTCCACATTGCACGGTGCAATTCTGAAATTTTTTGCTTTTTCCTGTTAATCCTAGCATGATAAAGAAGATTCAAAGAGAGTGAGATGCCAGCTCCTTTCATTCAGTCAGTAGCTTCAAACATTTCTGGTATATGAAAAACATGTTTTTCAATGGCAAAAATCAATGAATATTGTAAATGCACAAACAGTAATATCTCCACATTGCACGGTGCAATTCTGAAATTTTTTGCTTTTTCCTGCTAATCCTAGCATGATAAAGAAGATTCAAAGAGAGTGAGATGCCAGCTCCTTTCATTCAGTCAGTAGCTTCAAACATTTCTGGTATATGAAAAACATGTTTTTCAATGGCAAAAATCAATGAATATTGTAAATGCACAAACAGTAATATCTCCACATTGCACGGTGCAATTCTGAAATTTTTTGCTTTTTCCTGTTAATCCTAGCATGATAAAGAAGATTCAAAGAGAGTGAGATGCCAGCTCCTTTCATTCAGTCAGTAGCTTCAAACATTTCTGGTATATGAAAAACATGTTTTTCAATGGCAAAAATCAATGAATATTGTAAATGCACAAACAGTAATATCTCCACATTGCACGGTGCAATTCTGAAATTTTTTGCTTTTTCCTGCTAATCCTAGCATGATAAAGAAGATTCAAAGAGAGTGAGATGCCAGCTCCTTTCATTCAGTCAGTAGCTTCAAACATTTCTGGTATATGAAAAACATGTTTTTCAATGGCAAAAATCAATGAATATTGTAAATGCACAAACATTAATATCTCCACATTGCAAGGTGCAATTCTGAAATTTTTTGCTTTTTCCTGCTAATCCTAGCATGATAAAGAAGATTCAAAGAGAGTGAGATGCCAGCTCCTTTCATTCAGTCAGTAGCTTCAAACATTTCTGGTATATGAAAAACATGTTTTTCAATGGCAAAAATCAATGAATATTGTAAATGCACAAACAGTAATATCTCCACATTGCAAGGTGCAATTCTGAAATTTTTAGCTTTTTCCTGTTAATCCTAGCATGATAAAGAAGATTCAAAGAGAGTGAGATGCCAGCTCCTTTCATTCAGTCAGTAGCTTCAAACATTTCTGGACGTTTTTCAATGGCAAAAATCAATGAATATTGTAAATGCACAAACAGTAATATCTCCACATTGCACGGTGCAATTCTGAAATTTTTAGCTTTTTCCTGCTAATCCTAGCATGATAAAGAAGATTCAAAGAGAGTGTGATGCCAGCTCCTTTCATTCAGTCAGTAGCTTCAAACATTTCTGGTATATGAAAAACATGTTTTTCAATGGCAAAAATCAATGAATATTGTAAATGCACAAACAGTAATATCTCCACATTGCACGGTGCAATTCTGAAATTTTTAGCTTTTTCCTGCTAATCCTAGCATGATAAAGAAGATTCAAAGAGAGTGAGATGCCAGCTCCTTTCATTCAGTCAGTAGCTTCAAACATTTCTGGACGTTTTTCAATGGTAAAAATCAATGAATATTGTAAATGCACAAACAGTAATATCTCCACATTGCACGGTGCAATTCTGAAATTTTTTGCTTTTTCCTGTTAATCCTAGCATGATAAAGAAGATTCAAAGAGAGTGAGATGCCAGCTCCTTTCATTCAGTCAGTAGCTTCAAACATTTCTGGTATATGAAAAACATGTTTTTCAATGGCAAAAATCAATGAATATTGTAAATGCACAAACAGTAATATCTCCACATTGCACGGTGCAATTCTGAAATTTTTTGCTTTTTCCTGTTAATCCTAGCATGATAAAGAAGATTCAAAGAGAGTGAGATGCCAGCTCCTTTCATTCAGTCAGTAGCTTCAAACATTTCTGGTATATGAAAAACATGTTTTTCAATGGCAAAAATCAATGAATATTGTAAATGCACAAACAGTAATATCTCCACATTGCACGGTGCAATTCTGAAATTTTTAGCTTTTTCCTGCTAATCCTAGCATGATAAAGAAGATTCAAAGAGAGTGAGATGCCAGCTCCTTTCATTCAGTCAGTAGCTTCAAACATTTCTGGTATATGAAAAACATGTTTTTCAATGGCAAAAATCAATGAATATTGTAAATGCACAAACAGTAATATCTCCACATTGCAAGGTGCAATTCTGAAATTTTTTGCTTTTTCCTGCTAATCCTAGCATGATAAAGAAGATTCAAAGAGAGTGAGATGCCAGCTCCTTTCATTCAGTCAGTAGCTTCAAACATTTCTGGTATATGAAAAACATGTTTTTCAATGGCAAAAATCAATGAATATTGTAAATGCACAAACAGTAATATCTCCACATTGCACGGTGCAATTCTGAAATTTTTAGCTTTTTCCTGCTAATCCTAGCATGATAAAGAAGATTCAAAGAGAGTGAGATGCCAGCTCCTTTCATTCAGTCAGTAGCTTCAAACATTTCTGGTATATGAAAAACATGTTTTTCAATGGCAAAAATCAATGAATATTGTAAATGCACAAACAGTAATATCTCCACATTGCAAGGTGCAATTCTGAAATTTTTAGCTTTTTCCTGTTAATCCTAGCATGATAAAGAAGATTCAAAGAGAGTGAGATGCCAGCTCCTTTCATTCAGTCAGTAGCTTCAAACATTTCTGGACGTTTTTCAATGGCAAAAATCAATGAATATTGTAAATGCACAAACAGTAATATCTCCACATTGCACGGTGCAATTCTGAAATTTTTAGCTTTTTCCTGCTAATCCTAGCATGATAAAGAAGATTCAAAGAGAGTGAGATGCCAGCTCCTTTCATTCAGTCAGTAGCTTCAAACATTTCTGGTATATGAAAAACATGTTTTTCAATGGCAAAAATCAATGAATATTGTAAATGCACAAACAGTAATATCTCCACATTGCACGGTGCAATTCTGAAATTTTTAGCTTTTTCCTGCTAATCCTAGCATGATAAAGAAGATTCAAAGAGAGTGAGATGCCAGCTCCTTTCATTCAGTCAGTAGCTTCAAACATTTCTGGACGTTTTTCAATGGCAAAAATCAATGAATATTGTAAATGCACCAACAGTAATATCTCCACATTGCACGGTGCAATTCTGAAATTTTTTGCTTTTTCCTGTTAATCCTAGCATGATAAAGAAGATTCAAAGAGAGTGAGATGCCAGCTCCTTTCATTCAGTCAGTAGCTTCAAACATTTCTGGTATATGAAAAACATGTTTTTCAATGGCAAAAATCAATGAATATTGTAAATGCACAAACAGTAATATCTCCACATTGCACGGTGCAATTCTGAAATTTTTTGCTTTTTCCTGCTAATCCTAGCATGATAAAGAAGATTCAAAGAGAGTGAGATGCCAGCTCCTTTCATTCAGTCAGTAGCTTCAAACATTTCTGGTATATGAAAAACATGTTTTTCAATGGCAAAAATCAATGAATATTGTAAATGCACAAACAGTAATATCTCCACATTGCAAGGTGCAATTCTGAAATTTTTTGCTTTTTCCTGCTAATCCTAGCATGATAAAGAAGATTCAAAGAGAGTGAGATGCCAGCTCCTTTCATTCAGTCAGTAGCTTCAAACATTTCTGGTATATGAAAAACATGTTTTTCAATGGCAAAAATCAATGAATATTGTAAATGCACAAACAGTAATATCTCCACATTGCAAGGTGCAATTCTGAAATTTTTAGCTTTTTCCTGTTAATCCTAGCATGATAAAGAAGATTCAAAGAGAGTGAGATGCCAGCTCCTTTCATTCAGTCAGTAGCTTCAAACATTTCTGGACGTTTTTCAATGGCAAAAATCAATGAATATTGTAAATGCACAAACAGTAATATCTCCACATTGCACGGTGCAATTCTGAAATTTTTAGCTTTTTCCTGCTAATCCTAGCATGATAAAGAAGATTCAAAGAGAGTGAGATGCCAGCTCCTTTCATTCAGTCAGTAGCTTCAAACATTTCTGGTATATGAAAAACATGTTTTTCAATGGCAAAAATCAATGAATATTGTAAATGCACAAACAGTAATATCTCCACATTGCACGGTGCAATTCTGAAATTTTTAGCTTTTTCCTGCTAATCCTAGCATGATAAAGAAGATTCAAAGAGAGTGAGATGCCAGCTCCTTTCATTCAGTCAGTAGCTTCAAACATTTCTGGACGTTTTTCAATGGCAAAAATCAATGAATATTGTAAATGCACAAACAGTAATATCTCCACATTGCACGGTGCAATTCTGAAATTTTTTGCTTTTTCCTGTTAATCCTAGCATGATAAAGAAGATTCAAAGAGAGTGAGATGCCAGCTCCTTTCATTCAGTCAGTAGCTTCAAACATTTCTGGTATATGAAAAACATGTTTTTCAATGGCAAAAATCAATGAATATTGTAAATGCACAAACAGTAATATCTCCACATTGCACGGTGCAATTCTGAAATTTTTTGCTTTTTCCTGTTAATCCTAGCATGATAAAGAAGATTCAAAGAGAGTGAGATGCCAGCTCCTTTCATTCAGTCAGTAGCTTCAAACATTTCTGGTATATGAAAAACATGTTTTTCAATGGCAAAAATCAATGAATATTGTAAATGCACAAACAGTAATATCTCCACATTGCACGGTGCAATTCTGAAATTTTTAGCTTTTTCCTGCTAATCCTAGCATGATAAAGAAGATTCAAAGAGAGTGAGATGCCAGCTCCTTTCATTCAGTCAGTAGCTTCAAACATTTCTGGTATATGAAAAACATGTTTTTCAATGGCAAAAATCAATGAATATTGTAAATGCACAAACAGTAATATCTCCACATTGCAAGGTGCAATTCTGAAATTTTTTGCTTTTTCCTGCTAATCCTAGCATGATAAAGAAGATTCAAAGAGAGTGAGATGCCAGCTCCTTTCATTCAGTCAGTAGCTTCAAACATTTCTGGTATATGAAAAACATGTTTTTCAATGGCAAAAATCAATGAATATTGTAAATGCACAAACAGTAATATCTCCACATTGCACGGTGCAATTCTGAAATTTTTAGCTTTTTCCTGCTAATCCTAGCATGATAAAGAAGATTCAAAGAGAGTGAGATGCCAGCTCCTTTCATTCAGTCAGTAGCTTCAAACATTTCTGGTATATGAAAAACATGTTTTTCAATGGCAAAAATCAATGAATATTGTAAATGCACAAACAGTAATATCTCCACATTGCAAGGTGCAATTCTGAAATTTTTAGCTTTTTCCTGTTAATCCTAGCATGATAAAGAAGATTCAAAGAGAGTGAGATGCCAGCTCCTTTCATTCAGTCAGTAGCTTCAAACATTTCTGGACGTTTTTCAATGGCAAAAATCAATGAATATTGTAAATGCACAAACAGTAATATCTCCACATTGCACGGTGCAATTCTGAAATTTTTAGCTTTTTCCTGCTAATCCTAGCATGATAAAGAAGATTCAAAGAGAGTGAGATGCCAGCTCCTTTCATTCAGTCAGTAGCTTCAAACATTTCTGGTATATGAAAAACATGTTTTTCAATGGCAAAAATCAATGAATATTGTAAATGCACAAACAGTAATATCTCCACATTGCACGGTGCAATTCTGAAATTTTTAGCTTTTTCCTGCTAATCCTAGCATGATAAAGAAGATTCAAAGAGAGTGAGATGCCAGCTCCTTTCATTCAGTCAGTAGCTTCAAACATTTCTGGACGTTTTTCAATGGCAAAAATCAATGAATATTGTAAATGCACAAACAGTAATATCTCCACATTGCACAGTGCAATTCTGAAATTTTTTGCTTTTTCCTGTTAATCCTAGCATGATAAAGAAGATTCAAAGAGAGTGAGATGCCAGCTCCTTTCATTCAGTCAGTAGCTTCAAACATTTCTGGTATATGAAAAACATGTTTTTCAATGGCAAAAATCAATGAATATTGTAAATGCACAAACAGTAATATCTCCACATTGCACGGTGCAATTCTGAAATTTTTTGCTTTTTCCTGCTAATCCTAGCATGATAAAGAAGATTCAAAGAGAGTGAGATGCCAGCTCCTTTCATTCAGTCAGTAGCTTCAAACATTTCTGGTATATGAAAAACATGTTTTTCAATGGCAAAAATCAATGAATATTGTAAATGCACAAACAGTAATATCTCCACATTGCACGGTGCAATTCTGAAATTTTTTGCTTTTTCCTGTTAATCCTAGCATGATAAAGAAGATTCAAAGAGAGTGAGATGCCAGCTCCTTTCATTCAGTCAGTAGCTTCAAACATTTCTGGTATATGAAAAACATGTTTTTCAATGGCAAAAATCAATGAATATTGTAAATGCACAAACAGTAATATCTCCACATTGCACGGTGCAATTCTGAAATTTTTTGCTTTTTCCTGCTAATCCTAGCATGATAAAGAAGATTCAAAGAGAGTGAGATGCCAGCTCCTTTCATTCAGTCAGTAGCTTCAAACATTTCTGGTATATGAAAAACATGTTTTTCAATGGCAAAAATCAATGAATATTGTAAATGCACAAACAGTAATATCTCCACATTGCAAGGTGCAATTCTGAAATTTTTTGCTTTTTCCTGCTAATCCTAGCATGATAAAGAAGATTCAAAGAGAGTGAGATGCCAGCTCCTTTCATTCAGTCAGTAGCTTCAAACATTTCTGGTATATGAAAAACATGTTTTTCAATGGCAAAAATCAATGAATATTGTAAATGCACAAACAGTAATATCTCCACATTGCAAGGTGCAATTCTGAAATTTTTAGCTTTTTCCTGTTAATCCTAGCATGATAAAGAAGATTCAAAGAGAGTGAGATGCCAGCTCCTTTCATTCAGTCAGTAGCTTCAAACATTTCTGGACGTTTTTCAATGGCAAAAATCAATGAATATTGTAAATGCACAAACAGTAATATCTCCACATTGCACGGTGCAATTCTGAAATTTTTAGCTTTTTCCTGCTAATCCTAGCATGATAAAGAAGATTCAAAGAGAGTGAGATGCCAGCTCCTTTCATTCAGTCAGTAGCTTCAAACATTTCTGGTATATGAAAAACATGTTTTTCAATGGCAAAAATCAATGAATATTGTAAATGCACAAACAGTAATATCTCCACATTGCACGGTGCAATTCTGAAATTTTTAGCTTTTTCCTGCTAATCCTAGCATGATAAAGAAGATTCAAAGAGAGTGAGATGCCAGCTCCTTTCATTCAGTCAGTAGCTTCAAACATTTCTGGACGTTTTTCAATGGCAAAAATCAATGAATATTGTAAATGCACAAACAGTAATATCTCCACATTGCACGGTGCAATTCTGAAATTTTTTGCTTTTTCCTGTTAATCCTAGCATGATAAAGAAGATTCAAAGAGAGTGAGATGCCAGCTCCTTTCATTCAGTCAGTAGCTTCAAACATTTCTGGTATATGAAAAACATGTTTTTCAATGGCAAAAATCAATGAATATTGTAAATGCACAAACAGTAATATCTCCACATTGCAAGGTGCAATTCTGAAATTTTTAGCTTTTTCCTGCTAATTCTAGCATGATAAAGAAGATTCAAAGAGAGTGAGATGCCAGCTCCTTTCATTCAGTCAGTAGCTTCAAACATTTCTGGTATATGAAAAACATGTTTTTCAATGGCAAAAATCAATGAATATTGTAAATGCACAAACAGTAATATCTCCACATTGCAAGGTGCAATTCTGAAATTTTTTGCTTTTTCCTGCTAATCCTAGCATGATAAAGAAGATTCAAAGAGAGTGAGATGCCAGCTCCTTTCATTCAGTCAGTAGCTTCAAACATTTCTGGTATATGAAAAACATGTTTTTCAATGGCAAAAATCAATGAATATTGTAAATGCACAAACAGTAATATCTCCACATTGCACGGTGCAATTCTGAAATTTTTTGCTTTTTCCTGCTAATCCTAGCATGATAAAGAAGATTCAAAGAGAGTGAGATGCCAGCTCCTTTCATTCAGTCAGTAGCTTCAAACATTTCTGGTATATGAAAAACATGTTTTTCAATGGCAAAAATCAATGAATATTGTAAATGCACAAACAGTAATATCTCCACATTGCACGGTGCAATTCTGAAATTTTTAGCTTTTTCCTGTTAATCCTAGCATGATAAAGAAGATTCAAAGAGAGTGAGATGCCAGCTCCTTTCATTCAGTCAGTAGCTTCAAACATTTCTGGTATATGAAAAACATGTTTTTCAATGGCAAAAATCAATGAATATTGTAAATGCACAAACAGTAATATCTCCACATTGCACGGTGCAATTCTGAAATTTTTTGCTTTTTCCTGCTAATCCTAGCATGATAAAGAAGATTCAAAGAGAGTGAGATGCCAGCTCCTTTCATTCAGTCAGTAGCTTCAAACATTTCTGGACGTTTTTCAATGGCAAAAATCAATGAATATTGTAAATGCACAAACAGTAATATCTCCACATTGCACGGTGCAATTCTGAAATTTTTTGCTTTTTCCTGCTAATCCTAGCATGATAAAGAAGATTCAAAGAGAGTGAGATGCCAGCTCCTTTCATTCAGTCAGTAGCTTCAAACATTTCTGGTATATGAAAAACATGTTTTTCAATGGCAAAAATCAATGAATATTGTAAATGCACAAACAGTAATATCTCCACATTGCACGGTGCAATTCTGAAATTTTTAGCTTTTTCCTGTTAATCCTAGCATGATAAAGAAGATTCAAAGAGAGTGAGATGCCAGCTCCTTTCATTCAGTCAGTAGCTTCAAACATTTCTGGTATATGAAAAACATGTTTTTCAATGGCAAAAATCAATGAATATTGTAAATGCACAAACAGTAATATCTCCACATTGCACGGTGCAATTCTGAAATTTTTTGCTTTTTCCTGCTAATCCTAGCATGATAAAGAAGATTCAAAGAGAGTGAGATGCCAGCTCCTTTCATTCAGTCAGTAGCTTCAAACATTTCTGGACGTTTTTCAATGGCAAAAATCAATGAATATTGTAAATGCACAAACAGTAATATCTCCACATTGCAAGGTGCAATTCTGAAATTTTTAGCTTTTTCCTGTTAATCCTAGCATGATAAAGAAGATTCAAAGAGAGTGAGATGCCAGCTCCTTTCATTCAGTCAGTAGCTTCAAACATTTCTGGTATATGAAAAACATGTTTTTCAATGGCAAAAATCAATGAATATTGTAAATGCACAAACAGTAATATCTCCACATTGCACGGTGCAATTCTGAAATTTTTAGCTTTTTCCTGTTAATCCTAGCATGATAAAGAAGATTCAAAGAGAGTGAGATGCCAGCTCCTTTCATTCAGTCAGTAGCTTCAAACATTTCTGGTATATGAAAAACATGTTTTTCAATGGCAAAAATCAATGAATATTGTAAATGCACAAACAGTAATATCTCCACATTGCAAGGTGCAATTCTGAAATTTTTAGCTTTTTCCTGTTAATCCTAGCATGATAAAGAAGATTCAAAGAGGGTGAGATGCCAGCTCCTTTCATTCAGTCAGTAGCTTCAAACATTTCTGGACGTTTTTCAATGGCAAAAATCAATGAATATTGTAAATGCACAAACAGTAATATCTCCACATTGCACGGTGCAATTCTGAAATTTTTTGCTTTTTCCTGCTAATCCTAGCATGATAAAGAAGATTCAAAGAGAGTGAGATGCCAGCTCCTTTCATTCAGTCAGTAGCTTCAAACATTTCTGGTATATGAAAAACATGTTTTTCAATGGCAAAAATCAATGAATATTGTAAATGCACAAACAGTAATATCTCCACATTGCACGGTGCAATTCTGAAATTTTTAGCTTTTTCCTGTTAATCCTAGCATGATAAAGAAGATTCAAAGAGAGTGAGATGCCAGCTCCTTTCATTCAGTCAGTAGCTTCAAACATTTCTGGTATATGAAAAACATGTTTTTCAATGGCAAAAATCAATGAATATTGTAAATGCACAAACAGTAATATCTCCACATTGCACGGTGCAATTCTGAAATTTTTTGCTTTTTCCTGCTAATCCTAGCATGATAAAGAAGATTCAAAGAGAGTGAGATGCCAGCTCCTTTCATTCAGTCAGTAGCTTCAAACATTTCTGGACGTTTTTCAATGGCAAAAATCAATGAATATTGTAAATGCACAAACAGTAATATCTCCACATTGCAAGGTGCAATTCTGAAATTTTTAGCTTTTTCCTGTTAATCCTAGCATGATAAAGAAGATTCAAAGAGAGTGAGATGCCAGCTCCTTTCATTCAGTCAGTAGCTTCAAACATTTCTGGTATATGAAAAACATGTTTTTCAATGGCAAAAATCAATGAATATTGTAAATGCACAAACAGTAATATCTCCACATTGCACGGTGCAATTCTGAAATTTTTAGCTTTTTCCTGTTAATCCTAGCATGATAAAGAAGATTCAAAGAGAGTGAGATGCCAGCTCCTTTCATTCAGTCAGTAGCTTCAAACATTTCTGGTATATGAAAAACATGTTTTTCAATGGCAAAAATCAATGAATATTGTAAATGCACAAACAGTAATATCTCCACATTGCAAGGTGCAATTCTGAAATTTTTAGCTTTTTCCTGTTAATCCTAGCATGATAAAGAAGATTCAAAGAGGGTGAGATGCCAGCTCCTTTCATTCAGTCAGTAGCTTCAAACATTTCTGGTATATGAAAAACATGTTTTTCAATGGCAAAAATCAATGAATATTGTAAATGCACAAACAGTAATATCTCCACATTGCAAGGTGCAATTCTGAAATTTTTAGCTTTTTCCTGTTAATCCTAGCATGATAAAGAAGATTCAAAGAGAGTGAGATGCCAGCTCCTTTCATTCAGTCAGTAGCTTCAAACATTTCTGGTATATGAAAAACATGTTTTTCAATGGCAAAAATCAATGAATATTGTAAATGCACAAACAGTAATATCTCCACATTGCACGGTGCAATTCTGAAATTTTTTGCTTTTTCCTGTTAATCCTAGCATGATAAAGAAGATTCAAAGAGAGTGAGATGCCAGCTCCTTTCATTCAGTCAGTAGCTTCAAACATTTCTGGTATATGAAAAACATGTTTTTCAATGGCAAAAATCAATGAATATTGTAAATGCACAAACAGTAATATCTCCACATTGCAAGGTGCAATTCTGAAATTTTTAGCTTTTTCCTGTTAATCCTAGCATGATAAAGAAGATTCAAAGAGAGTGAGATGCCAGCTCCTTTCATTCAGTCAGTAGCTTCAAACATTTCTGGACGTTTTTCAATGGCAAAAATCAATGAATATTGTAAATGCACAAACAGTAATATCTCCACATTGCACGGTGCAATTCTGAAATTTTTAGCTTTTTCCTGTTAGACCTAGCATGATAAAGAAGTTTCAAAGAGAGTGAGATGCCAGCTCCTTTCATTCAGTCAGTAGCTTCAAACATTTCTGGTATATGAAAAACATGTTTTTCAATGGCAAAAATCAATGAATATTGTAAATGCACAAACAGTAATATCTCCACATTGCACGGTGCAATTCTGAAATTTTTTGCTTTTTCCTGTTAATCCTAGCATGATAAAGAAGATTCAAAGAGAGTGAGATGCCAGCTCCTTTCATTCAGTCAGTAGCTTCAAACATTTCTGGTATATGAAAAACATGTTTTTCAATGGCAAAAATCAATGAATATTGTAAATGCACAAACAGTAATATCTCCACATTGCACGGTGCAATTCTGAAATTTTTAGCTTTTTCCTGTTAATCCTAGCATGATAAAGAAGATTCAAAGAGAGTGAGATGCCAGCTCCTTTCATTCAGTCAGTAGCTTCAAACATTTCTGGTATATGAAAAACATGTTTTTCAATGGCAAAAATCAATGAATATTGTAAATGCACAAACAGTAATATCTCCACATTGCACGGTGCAATTCTGAAATTTTTTGCTTTTTCCTGTTAATCCTAGCATGATAAAGAAGATTCAAAGAGAGTGAGATGCCAGCTCCTTTCATTCAGTCAGTAGCTTCAAACATTTCTGGTATATGAAAAACATGTTTTTCAATGGCAAAAATCAATGAATATTGTAAATGCACAAACAGTAATATCTCCACATTGCACGGTGCAATTCTGAAATTTTTTGCTTTTTCCTGCTAATCCTAGCATGATAAAGAAGATTCAAAGAGAGTGAGATGCCAGCTCCTTTCATTCAGTCAGTAGCTTCAAACATTTCTGGTATATGAAAAACATGTTTTTCAATGGCAAAAATCAATGAATATTGTAAATGCACAAACAGTAATATCTCCACATTGCACGGTGCAATTCTGAAATTTTTTGCTTTTTCCTGTTAATCCTAGCATGATAAAGAAGATTCAAAGAGAGTGAGATGCCAGCTCCTTTCATTCAGTCAGTAGCTTCAAACATTTCTGGACGTTTTTCAATGGCAAAAATCAATGAATATTGTAAATGCACAAACAGTAATATCTCCACATTGCACGGTGCAATTCTGAAATTTTTTGCTTTTTCCTGTTAATCCTAGCATGATAAAGAAGATTCAAAGAGAGTGAGATGCCAGCTCCTTTCATTCAGTCAGTAGCTTCAAACATTTCTGGTATATGAAAAACATGTTTTTCAATGGCAAAAATCAATGAATATTGTAAATGCACAAACAGTAATATCTCCACATTGCACGGTGCAATTCTGAAATTTTTAGCTTTTTCCTGCTAATCCTAGCATGATAAAGAAGATTCAAAGAGAGTGAGATGCCAGCTCCTTTCATTCAGTCAGTAGCTTCAAACATTTCTGGTATATGAAAAACATGTTTTTCAATGGCAAAAATCAATGAATATTGTAAATGCACAAACAGTAATATCTCCACATTGCACGGTGCAATTCTGAAATTTTTAGCTTTTTCCTGTTAATCCTAGCATGATAAAGAAGATTCAAAGAGAGTGAGATGCCAGCTCCTTTCATTCAGTCAGTAGCTTCAAACATTTCTGGACGTTTTTCAATGGCAAAAATCAATGAATATTGTAAATGCACAAACAGTAATATCTCCACATTGCACGGTGCAATTCTGAAATTTTTTGCTTTTTCCTGCTAATCCTAGCATGATAAAGAAGATTCAAAGAGAGTGAGATGCCAGCTCCTTTCATTCAGTCAGTAGCTTCAAACATTTCTGGTATATGAAAAACATGTTTTTCAATGGCAAAAATAAATGAATATTGTAAATGCACAAACAGTAATATCTCCACATTGCACGGTGCAATTCTGAAATTTTTTGCTTTTTCCTGCTAATCCTAGCATGATAAAGAAGATTCAAAGAGAGTGAGATGCCAGCTCCTTTCATTCAGTCAGTAGCTTCAAACATTTCTGGTATATGAAAAACATGTTTTTCAATGGCAAAAATCAATGAATATTGTAAATGCACAAACAGTAATATCTCCACATTGCACGGTGCAATTCTGAAATTTTTTGCTTTTTCCTGCTAATCCTAGCATGATAAAGAAGATTCAAAGAGAGTGAGATGCCAGCTCCTTTCATTCAGTCAGTAGCTTCAAACATTTCTGGGCGTTTTTCAATGGCAAAAATCAATGAATATTGTAAATGCACAAACAGTAATATCTCCACATTGCACGGTGCAATTCTGAAATTTTTTGCTTTTTCCTGCTAATCCTAGCATGATAAAGAAGATTCAAAGAGAGTGAGATGCCAGCTCCTTTCATTCAGTCAGTAGCTTCAAACATTTCTGGTATATGAAAAACATGTTTTTCAATGGCAAAAATCAATGAATATTGTAAATGCACAAACAGTAATATCTCCACATTGCACGGTGCAATTCTGAAATTTTTAGCTTTTTCCTGTTAATCCTAGCATGATAAAGAAGATTCAAAGAGAGTGAGATGCCAGCTCCTTTCATTCAGTCAGTAGCTTCAAACATTTCTGGTATATGAAAAACATGTTTTTCAATGGCAAAAATCAATGAATATTGTAAATGCACAAACAGTAATATCTCCACATTGCACGGTGCAATTCTGAAATTTTTAGCTTTTTCCTGTTAATCCTAGCATGATAAAGAAGATTCAAAGAGAGTGAGATGCCAGCTCCTTTCATTCAGTCAGTAGCTTCAAACATTTCTGGTATATGAAAAACATGTTTTTCAATGGCAAAAATCAATGAATATTGTAAATGCACAAACAGTAATATCTCCACATTGCACGGTGCAATTCTGAAATTTTTTGCTTTTTCCTGCTAATCCTAGCATGATAAAGAAGATTCAAAGAGAGTGAGATGCCAGCTCCTTTCATTCAGTCAGTAGCTTCAAACATTTCTGGTATATGAAAAACATGTTTTTCAATGGCAAAAATCAATGAATATTGTAAATGCACAAACAGTAATATCTCCACATTGCACGGTGCAATTCTGAAATTTTTAGCTTTTTCCTGCTAATCCTAGCATGATAAAGAAGATTCAAAGAGAGTGAGATGCCAGCTCCTTTCATTCAGTCAGTAGCTTCAAACATTTCTGGTATATGAAAAACATGTTTTTCAATGGCAAAAATCAATGAATATTGTAAATGCACAAACAGTAATATCTCCACATTGCACGGTGCAATTCTGAAATTTTTAGCTTTTTCCTGCTAATCCTAGCATGATAAAGAAGATTCAAAGAGAGTGAGATGCCAGCTCCTTTCATTCAGTCAGTAGCTTCAAACATTTCTGGACGTTTTTCAATGGCAAAAATCAATGAATATTGTAAATGCACAAACAGTAATATCTCCACATTGCACGGTGCAATTCTGAAATTTTTTGCTTTTTCCTGTTAATCCTAGCATGATAAAGAAGATTCAAAGAGAGTGAGATGCCAGCTCCTTTCATTCAGTCAGTAGCTTCAAACATTTCTGGTATATGAAAAACATGTTTTTCAATGGCAAAAATCAATGAATATTGTAAATGCACAAACAGTAATATCTCCACATTGCAAGGTGCAATTCTGAAATTTTTAGCTTTTTCCTGCTAATCCTAGCATGATAAAGAAGATTCAAAGAGAGTGAGATGCCAGCTCCTTTCATTCAGTCAGTAGCTTCAAACATTTCTGGTATATGAAAAACATGTTTTTCAATGGCAAAAATCAATGAATATTGTAAATGCACAAACAGTAATATCTCCACATTGCAAGGTGCAATTCTGAAATTTTTTGCTTTTTCCTGCTAATCCTAGCATGATAAAGAAGATTCAAAGAGAGTGAGATGCCAGCTCCTTTCATTCAGTCAGTAGCTTCAAACATTTCTGGTATATGAAAAACATGTTTTTCAATGGCAAAAATCAATGAATATTGTAAATGCACAAACAGTAATATCTCCACATTGCATGGTGCAATTCTGAAATTTTTTGCTTTTTCCTGCTAATCCTAGCATGATAAAGAAGATTCAAAGAGAGTGAGATGCCAGCTCCTTTCATTCAGTCAGTAGCTTCAAACATTTCTGGTATATGAAAAACATGTTTTTCAATGGCAAAAATCAATGAATATTGTAAATGCACAAACAGTAATATCTCCACATTGCACGGTGCAATTCTGAAATTTTTAGCTTTTTCCTGTTAATCCTAGCATGATAAAGAAGATTCAAAGAGAGTGAGATGCCAGCTCCTTTCATTCAGTCAGTAGCTTCAAACATTTCTGGTATATGAAAAACATGTTTTTCAATGGCAAAAATCAATGAATATTGTAAATGCACAAACAGTAATATCTCCACATTGCACGGTGCAATTCTGAAATTTTTTGCTTTTTCCTGCTAATCCTAGCATGATAAAGAAGATTCAAAGAGAGTGAGATGCCAGCTCCTTTCATTCAGTCAGTAGCTTCAAACATTTCTGGACGTTTTTCAATGGCAAAAATCAATGAATATTGTAAATGCACAAACAGTAATATCTCCACATTGCAAGGTGCAATTCTGAAATTTTTAGCTTTTTCCTGTTAATCCTAGCATGATAAAGAAGATTCAAAGAGAGTGAGATGCCAGCTCCTTTCATTCAGTCAGTAGCTTCAAACATTTCTGGTATATGAAAAACATGTTTTTCAATGGCAAAAATCAATGAATATTGTAAATGCACAAACAGTAATATCTCCACATTGCACGGTGCAATTCTGAAATTTTTAGCTTTTTCCTGTTAATCCTAGCATGATAAAGAAGATTCAAAGAGAGTGAGATGCCAGCTCCTTTCATTCAGTCAGTAGCTTCAAACATTTCTGGTATATGAAAAACATGTTTTTCAATGGCAAAAATCAATGAATATTGTAAATGCACAAACAGTAATATCTCCACATTGCAAGGTGCAATTCTGAAATTTTTAGCTTTTTCCTGTTAATCCTAGCATGATAAAGAAGATTCAAAGAGAGTGAGATGCCAGCTCCTTTCATTCAGTCAGTAGCTTCAAACATTTCTGGTATATGAAAAACATGTTTTTCAATGGCAAAAATCAATGAATATTGTAAATGCACAAACAGTAATATCTCCACATTGCAAGGTGCAATTCTGAAATTTTTAGCTTTTTCCTGTTAATCCTAGCATGATAAAGAAGATTCAAAGAGAGTGAGATGCCAGCTCCTTTCATTCAGTCAGTAGCTTCAAACATTTCTGGTATATGAAAAACATGTTTTTCAATGGCAAAAATCAATGAATATTGTAAATGCACAAACAGTAATATCTCCACATTGCACGGTGCAATTCTGAAATTTTTAGCTTTTTCCTGCTAATCCTAGCATGATAAAGAAGATTCAAAGAGAGTGAGATGCCAGCTCCTTTCATTCAGTCAGTAGCTTCAAACATTTCTGGACGTTTTTCAATGGCAAAAATCAATGAATATTGTAAATGCACAAACAGTAATATCTCCACATTGCACGGTGCAATTCTGAAATTTTTTGCTTTTTCCTGTTAATCCTAGCATGATAAAGAAGATTCAAAGAGAGTGAGATGCCAGCTCCTTTCATTCAGTCAGTAGCTTCAAACATTTCTGGTATATGAAAACATGTTTTTCAATGGCAAAAATCAATGAATATTGTAAATGCACAAACAGTAATATCTCCACATTGCAAGGTGCAATTCTGAAATTTTTAGCTTTTTCCTGCTAATCCTAGCATGATAAAGAAGATTCAAAGAGAGTGAGATGCCAGCTCCTTTCATTCAGTCAGTAGCTTCAAACATTTCTGGTATATGAAAAACATGTTTTTCAATGGCAAAAATCAATGAATATTGTAAATGCACAAACAGTAATATCTCCACATTGCAAGGTGCAATTCTGAAATTTTTTGCTTTTTCCTGCTAATCCTAGCATGATAAAGAAGATTCAAAGAGAGTGAGATGCCAGCTCCTTTCATTCAGTCAGTAGCTTCAAACATTTCTGGTATATGAAAAACATGTTTTTCAATGGCAAAAATCAATGAATATTGTAAATGCACAAACAGTAATATCTCCACATTGCACGGTGCAATTCTGAAATTTTTTGCTTTTTCCTGCTAATCCTAGCATGATAAAGAAGATTCAAAGAGAGTGAGATGCCAGCTCCTTTCATTCAGTCAGTAGCTTCAAACATTTCTGGTATATGAAAAACATGTTTTTCAATGGCAAAAATCAATGAATATTGTAAATGCACAAACAGTAATATCTCCACATTGCACGGTGCAATTCTGAAATTTTTAGCTTTTTCCTGTTAATCCTAGCATGATAAAGAAGATTCAAAGAGAGTGAGATGCCAGCTCCTTTCATTCAGTCAGTAGCTTCAAACATTTCTGGTATATGAAAAACATGTTTTTCAATGGCAAAAATCAATGAATATTGTAAATGCACAAACAGTAATATCTCCACATTGCACGGTGCAATTCTGAAATTTTTTGCTTTTTCCTGCTAATCCTAGCATGATAAAGAAGATTCAAAGAGAGTGAGATGCCAGCTCCTTTCATTCAGTCAGTAGCTTCAAACATTTCTGGACGTTTTTCAATGGCAAAAATCAATGAATATTGTAAATGCACAAACAGTAATATCTCCACATTGCAAGGTGCAATTCTGAAATTTTTAGCTTTTTCCTGTTAATCCTAGCATGATAAAGAAGATTCAAAGAGAGTGAGATGCCAGCTCCTTTCATTCAGTCAGTAGCTTCAAACATTTCTGGTATATGAAAAACATGTTTTTCAATGGCAAAAATCAATGAATATTGTAAATGCACAAACAGTAATATCTCCACATTGCACGGTGCAATTCTGAAATTTTTAGCTTTTTCCTGTTAATCCTAGCATGATAAAGAAGATTCAAAGAGAGTGAGATGCCAGCTCCTTTCATTCAGTCAGTAGCTTCAAACATTTCTGGTATATGAAAAACATGTTTTTCAATGGCAAAAATCAATGAATATTGTAAATGCACAAACAGTAATATCTCCACATTGCAAGGTGCAATTCTGAAATTTTTAGCTTTTTCCTGTTAATCCTAGCATGATAAAGAAGATTCAAAGAGAGTGAGATGCCAGCTCCTTTCATTCAGTCAGTAGCTTCAAACATTTCTGGTATATGAAAAACATGTTTTTCAATGGCAAAAATCAATGAATATTGTAAATGCACAAACAGTAATATCTCCACATTGCAAGGTGCAATTCTGAAATTTTTAGCTTTTTCCTGTTAATCCTAGCATGATAAAGAAGATTCAAAGAGAGTGAGATGCCAGCTCCTTTCATTCAGTCAGTAGCTTCAAACATTTCTGGTATATGAAAAACATGTTTTTCAATGGCAAAAATCAATGAATATTGTAAATGCACAAACAGTAATATCTCCACATTGCACGGTGCAATTCTGAAATTTTTAGCTTTTTCCTGTTAATCCTAGCATGATAAAGAAGATTCAAAGAGAGTGAGATGCCAGCTCCTTTCATTCAGTCAGTAGCTTCAAACATTTCTGGTATATGAAAAACATGTTTTTCAATGGCAAAAATCAATGAATATTGTAAATGCACAAACAGTAATATCTCCACATTGCACGGTGCAATTCTGAAATTTTTTGCTTTTTCCTGCTAATCCTAGCATGATAAAGAAGATTCAAAGAGAGTGAGATGCCAGCTCCTTTCATTCAGTCAGTAGCTTCAAACATTTCTGGTATATGAAAAACATGTTTTTCAATGGCAAAAATCAATGAATATTGTAAATGCACAAACAGTAATATCTCCACATTGCACGGTGCAATTCTGAAATTTTTTGCTTTTTCCTGCTAATCCTAGCATGATAAAGAAGATTCAAAGAGAGTGAGATGCCAGCTCCTTTCATTCAGTCAGTAGCTTCAAACATTTCTGGACGTTTTTCAATGGCAAAAATCAATGAATATTGTAAATGCACAAACAGTAATATCTCCACATTGCACGGTGCAATTCTGAAATTTTTTGCTTTTTCCTGCTAATCCTAGCATGATAAAGAAGATTCAAAGAGAGTGAGATGCCAGCTCCTTTCATTCAGTCAGTAGCTTCAAACATTTCTGGTATATGAAAAACATGTTTTTCAATGGCAAAAATCAATGAATATTGTAAATGCACAAACAGTAATATCTCCACATTGCACGGTGCAATTCTGAAATTTTTAGCTTTTTCCTGTTAATCCTAGCATGATAAAGAAGATTCAAAGAGAGTGAGATGCCAGCTCCTTTCATTCAGTCAGTAGCTTCAAACATTTCTGGTATATGAAAAACATGTTTTTCAATGGCAAAAATCAATGAATATTGTAAATGCACAAACAGTAATATCTCCACATTGCACGGTGCAATTCTGAAATTTTTAGCTTTTTCCTGTTAATCCTAGCATGATAAAGAAGATTCAAAGAGAGTGAGATGCCAGCTCCTTTCATTCAGTCAGTAGCTTCAAACATTTCTGGACGTTTTTCAATGGCAAAAATCAATGAATATTGTAAATGCACAAACAGTAATATCTCCACATTGCAAGGTGCAATTCTGAAATTTTTTGCTTTTTCCTGCTAATCCTAGCATGATAAAGAAGATTCAAAGAGAGTGAGATGCCAGCTCCTTTCATTCAGTCAGTAGCTTCAAACATTTCTGGTATATGAAAAACATGTTTTTCAATGGCAAAAATCAATTAATATTGTAAATGCACAAACAGTAATATCTCCACATTGCAAGGTGCAATTCTGAAATTTTTAGCTTTTTCCTGCTAATCCTAGCATGATAAAGAAGATTCAAAGAGAGTGAGATGCCAGCTCCTTTCATTCAGTCAGTAGCTTCAAACATTTCTGGTATATGAAAAACATGTTTTTCAATGGCAAAAATCAATGAATATTGTAAATGCACAAACAGTAATATCTCCACATTGCACGGTGCAATTCTGAAATTTTTAGCTTTTTCCTGTTAATCCTAGCATGATAAAGAAGATTCAAAGAGAGTGAGATGCCAGCTCCTTTCATTCAGTCAGTAGCTTCAAACATTTCTGGTATATGAAAAACATGTTTTTCAATGGCAAAAATCAATGAATATTGTAAATGCACAAACAGTAATATCTCCACATTGCAAGGTGCAATTCTGAAATTTTTTGCTTTTTCCTGCTAATCCTAGCATGATAAAGAAGATTCAAAGAGAGTGAGATGCCAGCTCCTTTCATTCAGTCAGTAGCTTCAAACATTTCTGGTATATGAAAAACATGTTTTTCAATGGCAAAAATCAATGAATATTGTAAATGCACAAACAGTAATATCTCCACATTGCACGGTGCAATTCTGAAATTTTTAGCTTTTTCCTGCTAATCCTAGCATGATAAAGAAGATTCAAAGAGAGTGAGATGCCAGCTCCTTTCATTCAGTCAGTAGCTTCAAACATTTCTGGTATATGAAAAACATGTTTTTCAATGGCAAAAATCAATGAATATTGTAAATGCACAAACAGTAATATCTCCACATTGCAAGGTGCAATTCTGAAATTTTTTGCTTTTTCCTGCTAATCCTAGCATGATAAAAGATTCAAAGAGAGTGAGATGCCAGCTCCTTTCATTCAGTCAGTAGCTTCAAACATTTCTGGACGTTTTTCAATGGCAAAAATCAATGAATATTGTAAATGCACAAACAGTAATATCTCCACATTGCACGGTGCAATTCTGAAATTTTTAGCTTTTTCCTGTTAATCCTAGCATGATAAAGAAGATTCAAAGAGAGTGAGATGCCAGCTCCTTTCATTCAGTCAGTAGCTTCAAACATTTCTGGTATATGAAAAACATGTTTTTCAATGGCAAAAATCAATGAATATTGTAAATGCACAAACAGTAATATCTCCACATTGCACGGTGCAATTCTGAAATTTTCTGCTTTTTCCTGCTAATCCTAGCATGATAAAGAAGATTCAAAGAGAGTGAGATGCCAGCTCCTTTCATTCAGTCAGTAGCTTCAAACATTTCTGGACGTTTTTCAATGGCAAAAATCAATGAATATTGTAAATGCACAAACAGTAATATCTCCACTTTGCAAGGTGCAATTCTGAAATTTTTAGCTTTTTCCTGTTAATCCTAGCATGATAAAGAAGATTCAAAGAGAGTGAGATGCCAGCTCCTTTCATTCAGTCAGTAGCTTCAAACATTTCTGGTATATGAAAAACATGTTTTTCAATGGCAAAAATCAATGAATATTGTAAATGCACAAACAGTAATATCTCCACATTGCACGGTGCAATTCTGAAATTTTTTGCTTTTTCCTGCTAATCCTAGCATGATAAAGAAGATTCAAAGAGAGTGAGATGCCAGCTCCTTTCATTCAGTCAGTAGCTTCAAACATTTCTGGTATATGAAAAACGTTTTTCAATGGCAAAAATCAATGAATATTGTAAATGCACAAACAGTAATATCTCCACATTGCACGGTGCAATTCTGAAATTTTTTGCTTTTTCCTGCTAATCCTAGCATGATAAAGAAGATTCAAAGAGAGTGAGATGCCAGCTCCTTTCATTCAGTCAGTAGCTTCAAACATTTCTGGTATATGAAAAACATGTTTTTCAATGGCAAAAATCAATGAATATTGTAAATGCACAAACAGTAATATCTCCACATTGCACGGTGCAATTCTGAAATTTTTAGCTTTTTCCTGTTAATCCTAGCATGATAAAGAAGATTCAAAGAGAGTGAGATGCCAGCTCCTTTCATTCAGTCAGTAGCTTCAAACATTTCTGGTATATGAAAAACATGTTTTTCAATGGCAAAAATCAATGAATATTGTAAATGCACAAACAGTAATATCTCCACATTGCACGGTGCAATTCTGAAATTTTTAGATTTTTCCTGCTAATCCTAGCATGATAAAGAAGATTCAAAGAGAGTGAGATGCCAGCTCCTTTCATTCAGTCAGTAGCTTCAAACATTTCTGGACGTTTTTCAATGGCAAAAATCAATGAATATTGTAAATGCACAAACAGTAATATCTCCACATTGCACGGTGCAATTCTGAAATTTTTTGCTTTTTCCTGTTAATCCTAGCATGATAAAGAAGATTCAAAGAGAGTGAGATGCCAGCTCCTTTCATTCAGTCAGTAGCTTCAAACATTTCTGGTATATGAAAAACATGTTTTTCAATGGCAAAAATCAATGAATATTGTAAATGCACAAACAGTAATATCTCCACATTGCAAGGTGCAATTCTGAAATTTTTAGCTTTTTCCTGCTAATCCTAGCATGATAAAGAAGATTCAAAGAGAGTGAGATGCCAGCTCCTTTCATTCAGTCAGTAGCTTCAAACATTTCTGGTATATGAAAAACATGTTTTTCAATGGCAAAAATCAATGAATATTGTAAATGCACAAACAGTAATATCTCCACATTGCAAGGTGCAATTCTGAAATTTTTTGCTTTTTCCTGCTAATCCTAGCATGATAAAGAAGATTCAAAGAGAGTGAGATGCCAGCTCCTTTCATTCAGTCAGTAGCTTCAAACATTTCTGGACGTTTTTCAATGGCAAAAATCAATGAATATTGTAAATGCACAAACAGTAATATCTC
>NW_027366008.1:0-84630 GCF_046119375.1 Phyllobates terribilis
ATATTACTGTTTGTGCATTTACAATATTCATTGATTTTTGCCATTGAAAAACGTCCAGAAATGTTTGAAGCTACTGACTGAATGAAAGGAGCTGGCATCTCACTCTCTTTGAATCTTCTTTATCATGCTAGGATTAACAGGAAAAAGCTAAAATTTCAGAATTGCACCTTGCAATGTGGAGATATTACTGTTTGTGCATTTACAATATTCATTGATTTTTGCCATTGAAAAACATATTTTTCATATACCAGAAATGTTTGAAGCTACTGACTGAATGAAAGGAGCTGGCATCTCACTCTCTTTGAATCTTCTTTATCATGCTAGGATTAGCAGGAAAAAGCTAAAAATTTCAGAATTGCACCGTGCAATGTGGAGATATTACTGTTTGTGCATTTACAATATTCATTGATTTTTGCCATTGAAAAACGTCCAGAAATGTTTGAAGCTACTGACTGAATGAAAGGAGCTGGCATCTCACTCTCTTTGAATCTTCTTTATCATGCTAGGATTAGCAGGAAAAAGCAAAAAATTTCAGAATTGCACCGTGCAATGTGGAGATATTACTGTTTGTGCATTTACAATATTCATTGATTTTTGCCATTGAAAAACATGTTTTTTCATATACCAGAAATGTTTGAAGCTACTGACTGAATGAAAGGAGCTGGCATCTCACTCTCTTTGAATCTTCTTTATCATGCTAGGATTAACAGGAAAAAGCTAAAAATTTCAGAATTGCACCGTGCAATGTGGAGATATTACTGTTTGTGCATTTACAATATTCATTGATTTTTGCCATTGAAAAACATGTTTTTCATATACCAGAAATGTTTGAAGCTACTGACTGAATGAAAGGAGCTGGCATCTCACTCTCTTTGAATCTTCTTTATCATGCTAGGATTAACAGGAAAAAGCTAAAAATTTCAGAATTGCACCGTGCAATGTGGAGATATTACTGTTTGTGCATTTACAATATTCATTGATTTTTGCCATTGAAAAACATGTTTTTCATATACCAGAAATGTTTGAAGCTACTGACTGAATGAAAGGAGCTGGCATCTCACTCTCTTTGAATCTTCTTTATCATGCTAGGATTAGCAGGAAAAAGCTAAAAATTTCAGAATTGCACCTTGCAATGTGGAGATATTACTGTTTGTGCATTTACAATATTCATTGATTTTTGCCATTGAAAAACATGTTTTTCATATACCAGAAATGTTTGAAGCTACTGACTGAATGAAAGGAGCTGGCATCTCACTCTCTTTGAATCTTCTTTATCATGCTAGGATTAGCAGGAAAAGCTAAAAATTTCAGAATTGCACCGTGCAATGTGGAGATATTACTGTTTGTGCATTTACAATATTCATTGATTTTTGCCATTGAAAAACGTCCAGAAATGTTTGAAGCTACTGACTGAATGAAAGGAGCTGGCATCTCACTCTCTTTGAATCTTCTTTATCATGCTAGGATTAACAGGAAAAAGCTAAAAATTTCAGAATTGCACCGTGCATTGTGGAGATATTACTGTTTGTGCATTTACAATATTCATTGATTTTTGCCATTGAAAAACATGTTTTTCATATACCAGAAATGTTTGAAGCTACTGACTGAATGAAAGGAGCTGGCATCTCACTCTCTTTGAATCTTCTTTATCATGCTAGGATTAACAGGAAAAAGCTAAAAATTTCAGAATTGCACCTTGCAATGTGGAGATATTACTGTTTGTGCATTTACAATATTCATTGATTTTTGCCATTGAAAAACATGTTTTTCATATACCAGAAATGTTTGAAGCTACTGACTGAATGAAAGGAGCTGGCATCTCACTCTCTTTGAATCTTCTTTATCATGCTAGGATTAACAGGAAAAAGCTAAAAATTTCAGAATTGCACCTTGCAATGTGGAGATATTACTGTTTGTGCATTTACAATATTCATTGATTTTTGCCATTGAAAAACGTCCAGAAATGTTTGAAGCTACTGACTGAATGAAAGGAGCTGGCATCTCACTCTCTTTGAATCTTCTTTATCATGCTAGGATTAACAGGAAAAAGCTAAAAATTTCAGAATTGCACCTTGCAATGTGGAGATATTACTGTTTGTGCATTTACAATATTCATTGATTTTTGCCATTGAAAAACATGTTTTTCATATACCAGAAATGTTTGAAGCTACTGACTGAATGAAAGGAGCTGGCATCTCACTCTCTTTGAATCTTCTTTATCATGCTAGGATTAACAGGAAAAAGCTAAAAATTTCAGAATTGCACCTGGCAATGTGGAGATATTACTGTTTGTGCATTTACAATATTCATTGATTTTTGCCATTGAAAAACATGTTTTTCATATACCAGAAATGTTTGAAGCTACTGACTGAATGAAAGGAGCTGGCATCTCACTCTCTTTGAATATTCTTTATCATGCTAGGATTAACAGGAAAAAGCTAAAAATTTCAGAATTGCACCGTGCAATGTGGAGATATTACTGTTTGTGCATTTACAATATTCATTGATTTTTGCCATTGAAAAACATGTTTTTCATATACCAGAAATGTTTGAAGCTACTGACTGAATGAAAGGAGCTGGCATCTCACTCTCTTTGAATCTTCTTTATCATGCTAGGATTAGCAGGAAAAAGCAAAAATTTCAGAATTGCACCTTGCAATGTGGAGATATTACTGTTTGTGCATTTACAATATTCATTGATTTTTGCCATTGAAAAACGTCCAGAAATGTTTGAAGCTACTGACTGAATGAAAGGAGCTGGCATCTCACTCTCTTTGAATCTTCTTTATCATGCTAGGATTAGCAGGAAAAAGCAAAAAATTTCAGAATTGCACCGTGCAATGTGGAGATATTACTGTTTGTGCATTTACAATATTCATTGATTTTTGCCATTGAAAAACATGTTTTTCATATACCAGAAATGTTTGAAGCTACTGACTGAATGAATGGAGCTGGCATCTCACTCTCTTTGAATCTTCTTTATCATGCTAGGATTAACAGGAAAAAGCTAAAAATTTCAGAATTGCACCTTGCAATGTGGAGATATTACTGTTTGTGCATTTACAATATTCATTGATTTTTGCCATTGAAAAACATGTTTTTCATATACCAGAAATGTTTGAAGCTACTGACTGAATGAAAGGAGCTGGCATCTCACTCTCTTTGAATCTTCTTTATCATGCTAGGATTAACAGGAAAAAGCAAAAAATTTCAGAATTGCACCTTGCAATGTGGAGATATTACTGTTTGTGCATTTACAATATTCATTGATTTTTGCCATTGAAAAACATGTTTTTCATATACCAGAAATGTTTGAAGCTACTGACTGAATGAAAGGAGCTGGCATCTCACTCTCTTTGAATCTTCTTTATCATGCTAGGATTAACAGGAAAAAGCAAAAAATTTCAGAATTGCACCTTGCAATGTGGAGATATTACTGTTTGTGCATTTACAATATTCATTGATTTTTGCCATTGAAAAACATGTTTTTCATATACCAGAAATGTTTGAAGCTACTGACTGAATGAAAGGAGCTGGCATCTCACTCTCTTTGAATCTTCTTTATCATGCTAGGATTAACAGGAAAAAGCTAAAAATTTCAGAATTGCACCGTGCAATGTGGAGATATTACTGTTTGTGCATTTACAATATTCATTGATTTTTGCCATTGAAAAACGTCCAGAAATGTTTGAAGCTACTGACTGAATGAAAGGAGCTGGCATCTCACTCTCTTTGAATCTTCTTTATCATGCTAGGATTAACAGGAAAAAGCAAAAAATTTCAGAATTGCACCGTGCAATGTGGAGATATTACTGTTTGTGCATTTACAATATTCATTGATTTTTGCCATTGAAAAACATGTTTTTCATATACCAGAAATGTTTGAAGCTACTGACTGAATGAAAGGAGCTGGCATCTCACTCTCTTTGAATCTTCTTTATCATGCTAGGATTAACAGGAAAAAGCTAAAAATTTCAGAATTGCACCTTGCAATGTGGAGATATTACTGTTTGTGCATTTACAATATTCATTGATTTTTGCCATTGAAAAACATGTTTTTCATATACCAGAAATGTTTGAAGCTACTGACTGAATGAAAGGAGCTGGCATCTCACTCTCTTTGAATCTTCTTTATCATGCTAGGATTAACAGGAAAAAGCAAAAAATTTCAGAATTGCACCTTGCAATGTGGAGATATTACTGTTTGTGCATTTACAATATTCATTGATTTTTGCCATTGAAAAACATGTTTTTCATATACCAGAAATGTTTGAAGCTACTGACTGAATGAAAGGAGCTGGCATCTCACTCTCTTTGAATCTTCTTTATCATGCTAGGATTAACAGGAAAAAGCTAAAAATTTCAGAATTGCACCGTGCAATGTGGAGATATTACTGTTTGTGCATTTACAATATTCATTGATTTTTGCCATTGAAAAACGTCCAGAAATGTTTGAAGCTACTGACTGAATGAAAGGAGCTGGCATCTCACTCTCTTTGAATCTTCTTTATCATGCTAGGATTAGCAGGAAAAAGCTAAAAATTTCAGAATTGCACCTTGCAATGTGGAGATATTACTGTTTGTGCATTTACAATATTCATTGATTTTTGCCATTGAAAAACATGTTTTTCATATACCAGAAATGTTTGAAGCTACTGACTGAATGAAAGGAGCTGGCATCTCACTCTCTTTGAATCTTCTTTATCATGCTAGGATTAGCAGGAAAAAGCAAAAAATTTCAGAATTGCACCTTGCAATGTGGAGATATTACTGTTTGTGCATTTACAATATTCATTGATTTTTGCCATTGAAAAACGTCCAGAAATGTTTGAAGCTACTGACTGAATGAAAGGAGCTGGCATCTCACTCTCTTTGAATCTTCTTTATCATGCTAGGATTAACAGGAAAAAGCTAAAAATTTCAGAATTGCACCTTGCAATGTGGAGATATTACTGTTTGTGCATTTACAATATTCATTGATTTTTGCCATTGAAAAACATGTTTTTCATATACCAGAAATGTTTGAAGCTACTGACTGAATGAAAGGAGCTGGCATCTCACTCTCTTTGAATCTTCTTTATCATGCTAGGATTAGCAGGAAAAAGCAAAAAATTTCAGAATTGCACCTTGCAATGTGGAGATATTACTGTTTGTGCATTTACAATATTCATTGATTTTTGCCATTGAAAAACATGTTTTTCATATACCAGAAATGTTTGAAGCTACTGACTGAATGAAAGGAGCTGGCATCTAACTCTCTTTGAATCTTCTTTATCATGCTAGGATTAACAGGAAAAAGCTAAAAATTTCAGAATTGCACCGTGCAATGTGGAGATATTACTGTTTGTGCATTTACAATATTCATTGATTTTTGCCATTGAAAAACATGTTTTTCATATACCAGAAATGTTTGAAGCTACTGACTGAATGAAAGGAGCTGGCATCTCACTCTCTTTGAATCTTCTTTATCATGCTAGGATTAGCAGGAAAAAGCAAAAAATTTCAGAATTGCACCTTGCAATGTGGAGATATTACTGTTTGTGCATTTACAATATTCATTGATTTTTGCCATTGAAAAACGTCCAGAAATGTTTGAAGCTACTGACTGAATGAAAGGAGCTGGCATCTCACTCTCTTTGAATCTTCTTTATCATGCTAGGATTAGCAGGAAAAAGCAAAAAATTTCAGAATTGCACCGTGCAATGTGGAGATATTACTGTTTGTGCATTTACAATATTCATTGATTTTTGCCATTGAAAAACATGTTTTTCATATACCAGAAATGTTTGAAGCTACTGACTGAATGAAAGGAGCTGGCATCTCACTCTCTTTGAATCTTCTTTATCATGCTAGGATTAACAGGAAAAAGCTAAAAATTTCAGAATTGCACCTTGCAATGTGGAGATATTACTGTTTGTGCATTTACAATATTCATTGATTTTTGCCATTGAAAAACATGTTTTTCATATACCAGAAATGTTTGAAGCTACTGACTGAATGAAAGGAGCTGGCATCTCACTCTCTTTGAATCTTCTTTATCATGCTAGGATTAACAGGAAAAAGCAAAAAATTTCAGAATTGCACCTTGCAATGTGGAGATATTACTGTTTGTGCATTTACAATATTCATTGATTTTTGCCATTGAAAAACATGTTTTTCATATACCAGAAATGTTTGAAGCTACTGACTGAATGAAAGGAGCTGGCATCTCACTCTCTTTGAATCTTCTTTATCATGCTAGGATTAACAGGAAAAAGCTAAAAATTTCAGAATTGCACCGTGCAATGTGGAGATATTACTGTTTGTGCATTTACAATATTCATTGATTTTTGCCATTGAAAAACGTCCAGAAATGTTTGAAGCTACTGACTGAATGAAAGGAGCTGGCATCTCACTCTCTTTGAATCTTCTTTATCATGCTAGGATTAACAGGAAAAAGCTAAAAATTTCAGAATTGCACCGTGCAATGTGGAGATATTACTGTTTGTGCATTTACAATATTCATTGATTTTTGCCATTGAAAAACATGTTTTTCATATACCAGAAATGTTTGAAGCTACTGACTGAATGAAAGGAGCTGGCATCTCACTCTCTTTGAATCTTCTTTATCATGCTAGGATTAGCAGGAAAAAGCAAAAAATTTCAGAATTGCACCTTGCAATGTGGAGATATTACTGTTTGTGCATTTACAATATTCATTGATTTTTGCCATTGAAAAACATGTTTTTCATATACCTGAAATGTTTGAAGCTACTGACTGAATGAAAGGAGCTGGCATCTCACTCTCTTTGAATCTTCTTTATCATGCTAGGATTAACAGGAAAAAGCTAAAAATTTCAGAATTGCACCGTGCAATGTGGAGATATTACTGTTTGTGCATTTACAATATTCATTGATTTTTGCCATTGAAAAACGTCCAGAAATGTTTGAAGCTACTGACTGAATGAAAGGAGCTGGCATCTCACGCTCTTTGAATCTTCTTTATCATGCTAGGATTAACAGGAAAAAGCTAAAAATTTCAGAATTGCACCGTGCAATGTGGAGATATTACTGTTTGTGCATTTACAATATTCATTGATTTTTGCCATTGAAAAACATGTTTTTCATATACCAGAAATGTTTGAAGCTACTGACTGAATGAAAGGAGCTGGCATCTCACTCTCTTTGAATCTTCTTTATCATGCTAGGATTAGCAGGAAAAAGCAAAAAATTTCAGAATTGCACCTTGCAATGTGGAGATATTACTGTTTGTGCATTTACAATATTCATTGATTTTTGCCATTGAAAAACATGTTTTTCATATACCAGAAATGTTTGAAGCTACTGACTGAATGAAAGGAGCTGGCATCTCACTCTCTTTGAATCTTCTTTATCATGCTAGGATTAGCAGGAAAAAGCAAAAAATTTCAGAATTGCACCGTGCAATGTGGAGATATTACTGTTTGTGCATTTACAATATTCATTGATTTTTGCCATTGAAAAACGTCCAGAAATGTTTGAAGCTACTGACTGAATGAAAGGAGCTGGCATCTCACTCTCTTTGAATCTTCTTTATCATGCTAGGATTAGCAGGAAAAAGCAAAAAATTTCAGAATTGCACCGTGCAATGTGGAGATATTACTGTTTGTGCATTTACAATATTCATTGATTTTTGCCATTGAAAAACATGTTTTTCATATACCAGAAATGTTTGAAGCTACTGACTGAATGAAAGTAGCTGGCATCTCACTCTCTTTGAATCTTCTTTATCATGCTAGGATTAGCAGGAAAAAGCAAAAAATTTCAGAATTGCACCTTGCAATGTGGAGATATTACTGTTTGTGCATTTACAATATTCATTGATTTTTGCCATTGAAAAACATGTTTTTCATATACCAGAAATGTTTGAAGCTACTGACTGAATGAAAGGAGCTGGCATCTCACTCTCTTTGAATCTTCTTTATCATGCTAGGATTAACAGGAAAAAGCAAAAAATTTCAGAATTGCACCTTGCAATGTGGAGATATTACTGTTTGTGCATTTACAATATTCATTGATTTTTGCCATTGAAAAACATGTTTTTCATATACCAGAAATGTTTGAAGCTACTGACTGAATGAAAGGAGCTGGCATCTCACTCTCTTTGAATCTTCTTTATCATGCTAGGATTAACAGGAAAAAGCTAAAAATTTCAGAATTGCACCGTGCAATGTGGAGATATTACTGTTTGTGCATTTACAATATTCATTGATTTTTGCCATTGAAAAACGTCCAGAAATGTTTGAAGCTACTGACTGAATGAAAGGAGCTGGCATCTCACTCTCTTTGAATCTTCTTTATCATGCTAGGATTAACAGGAAAAAGCTAAAAATTTCAGAATTGCACCTTGCAATGTGGAGATATTACTGTTTGTGCATTTACAATATTCATTGATTTTTGCCATTGAAAAACATGTTTTTCATATACCAGAAATGTTTGAAGCTACTGACTGAATGAAAGGAGCTGGCATCTCACTCTCTTTGAATCTTCTTTATCATGCTAGGATTAACAGGAAAAAGCTAAAAATTTCAGAATTGCACCTTGCAATGTGGAGATATTACTGTTTGTGCATTTACAATATTCATTGATTTTTGCCATTGAAAAACATGTTTTTCATATACCAGAAATGTTTGAAGCTACTGACTGAATGAAAGGAGCTGGCATCTCACTCTCTTTGAATCTTCTTTATCATGCTAGGATTAACAGGAAAAAGCTAAAAATTTCAGAATTGCACCGTGCAATGTGGAGATATTACTGTTTGTGCATTTACAATATTCATTGATTTTTGCCATTGAAAAACATGTTTTTCATATACCAGAAATGTTTGAAGCTACTGACTGAATGAAAGGAGCTGGCATCTCACTCTCTTTGAATCTTCTTTATCATGCTAGGATTAGCAGGAAAAAGCAAAAAATTTCAGAATTGCACCTTGCAATGTGGAGATATTACTGTTTGTGCATTTACAATATTCATTGATTTTTGCCATTGAAAAACGTCCAGAAATGTTTGAAGCTACTGACTGAATGAAAGGAGCTGGCATCTCACTCTCTTTGAATCTTCTTTATCATGCTAGGATTAACAGGAAAAAGCTAAAAATTTCAGAATTGCACCTTGCAATGTGGAGATATTACTGTTTGTGCATTTACAATATTCATTGATTTTTGCCATTGAAAAACATGTTTTTCATATACCAGAAATGTTTGAAGCTACTGACTGAATGAAAGGAGCTGGCATCTCACTCTCTTTGAATCTTCTTTATCATGCTAGGATTAGCAGGAAAAAGCTAAAAATTTCAGAATTGCACCGTGCAATGTGGAGATATTACTGTTTGTGCATTTACAATATTCATTGATTTTTGCCATTGAAAAACGTCCAGAAATGTTTGAAGCTACTGACTGAATGAAAGGAGCTGGCATCTCACTCTCTTTGAATCTTCTTTATCATGCTAGGATTAGCAGGAAAAAGCAAAAAATTTCAGAATTGCACCGTGCAATGTGGAGATATTACTGTTTGTGCATTTACAATATTCATTGATTTTTGCCATTGAAAAACATGTTTTTCATATACCAGAAATGTTTGAAGCTACTGACTGAATGAAAGGAGCTGGCATCTCACTCTCTTTGAATCTTCTTTATCATGCTAGGATTAACAGGAAAAAGCTAAAAATTTCAGAATTGCACCGTGCAATGTGGAGATATTACTGTTTGTGCATTTACAATATTCATTGATTTTTGCCATTGAAAAACATGTTTTTCATATACCAGAAATGTTTGAAGCTACTGACTGAATGAAAGGAGCTGGCATCTCACTCTCTTTGAATCTTCTTTATCATGCTAGGATTAACAGGAAAAAGCTAAAAATTTCAGAATTGCACCGTGCAATGTGGAGATATTACTGTTTGTGCATTTACAATATTCATTGATTTTTGCCATTGAAAAACATGTTTTTCATATACCAGAAATGTTTGAAGCTACTGACTGAATGAAAGGAGCTGGCATCTCACTCTCTTTGAATCTTCTTTATCATGCTAGGATTAGCAGGAAAAAGCTAAAAATTTCAGAATTGCACCTTGCAATGTGGAGATATTACTGTTTGTGCATTTACAATATTCATTGATTTTTGCCATTGAAAAACATGTTTTTCATATACCAGAAATGTTTGAAGCTACTGACTGAATGAAAGGAGCTGGCATCTCACTCTCTTTGAATCTTCTTTATCATGCTAGGATTAGCAGGAAAAAGCTAAAAATTTCAGAATTGCACCGTGCAATGTGGAGATATTACTGTTTGTGCATTTACAATATTCATTGATTTTTGCCATTGAAAAACGTCCAGAAATGTTTGAAGCTACTGACTGAATGAAAGGAGCTGGCATCTCACTCTCTTTGAATCTTCTTTATCATGCTAGGATTAACAGGAAAAAGCTAAAAATTTCAGAATTGCACCGTGCATTGTGGAGATATTACTGTTTGTGCATTTACAATATTCATTGATTTTTGCCATTGAAAAACATGTTTTTCATATACCAGAAATGTTTGAAGCTACTGACTGAATGAAAGGAGCTGGCATCTCACTCTCTTTGAATCTTCTTTATCATGCTAGGATTAACAGGAAAAAGCTAAAAATTTCAGAATTGCACCTTGCAATGTGGAGATATTACTGTTTGTGCATTTACAATATTCATTGATTTTTGCCATTGAAAAACATGTTTTTCATATACCAGAAATGTTTGAAGCTACTGACTGAATGAAAGGAGCTGGCATCTCACTCTCTTTGAATCTTCTTTATCATGCTAGGATTAACAGGAAAAAGCTAAAAATTTCAGAATTGCACCTTGCAATGTGGAGATATTACTGTTTGTGCATTTACAATATTCATTGATTTTTGCCATTGAAAAACGTCCAGAAATGTTTGAAGCTACTGACTGAATGAAAGGAGCTGGCATCTCACTCTCTTTGAATCTTCTTTATCATGCTAGGATTAACAGGAAAAAGCTAAAAATTTCAGAATTGCACCGTGCAATGTGGAGATATTACTGTTTGTGCATTTACAATATTCATTGATTTTTGCCATTGAAAAACATGTTTTTCATATACCAGAAATGTTTGAAGCTACTGACTGAATGAAAGGAGCTGGCATCTCACTCTCTTTGAATCTTCTTTATCATGCTAGGATTAACAGGAAAAAGCTAAAAATTTCAGAATTGCACCGTGCAATGTGGAGATATTACTGTTTGTGCATTTACAATATTCATTGATTTTTGCCATTGAAAAACATGTTTTTCATATACCAGAAATGTTTGAAGCTACTGACTGAATGAAAGGAGCTGGCATCTCACTCTCTTTGAATCTTCTTTATCATGCTAGGATTAACAGGAAAAAGCTAAAAATTTCAGAATTGCACCGTGCAATGTGGAGATATTACTGTTTGTGCATTTACAATATTCATTGATTTTTGCCATTGAAAAACATGTTTTTCATATACCAGAAATGTTTGAAGCTACTGACTGAATGAAAGGAGCTGGCATCTCACTCTCTTTGAATCTTCTTTATCATGCTAGGATTAACAGGAAAAAGCTAAAAATTTCAGAATTGCACCGTGCAATGTGGAGATATTACTGTTTGTGCATTTACAATATTCATTGATTTTTGCCATTGAAAAACATGTTTTTCATATACCAGAAATGTTTGAAGCTACTGACTGAATGAAAGGAGCTGGCATCTCACTCTCTTTGAATCTTCTTTATCATGCTAGGATTAACAGGAAAAAGCTAAAAATTTCAGAATTGCACCGTGCAATGTGGAGATATTACTGTTTGTGCATTTACAATATTCATTGATTTTTGCCATTGAAAAACATGTTTTTCATATACCAGAAATGTTTGAAGCTACTGACTGAATGAAAGGAGCTGGCATCTCACTCTCTTTGAATCTTCTTTATCATGCTAGGATTAACAGGAAAAAGCTAAAAATTTCAGAATTGCACCGTGCAATGTGGAGATATTACTGTTTGTGCATTTACAATATTCATTGATTTTTGCCATTGAAAAACATGTTTTTCATATACCAGAAATGTTTGAAGCTACTGACTGAATGAAAGGAGCTGGCATCTCACTCTCTTTGAATCTTCTTTATCATGCTAGGATTAACAGGAAAAAGCTAAAAATTTCAGAATTGCACCTTGCAATGTGGAGATATTACTGTTTGTGCATTTACAATATTCATTGATTTTTGCCATTGAAAAACATGTTTTTCATATACCAGAAATGTTTGAAGCTACTGACTGAATGAAAGGAGCTGGCATCTCACTCTCTTTGAATCTTCTTTATCATGCTAGGATTAACAGGAAAAAGCTAAAAATTTCAGAATTGCACCTTGCAATGTGGAGATATTACTGTTTGTGCATTTACAATATTCATTGATTTTTGCCATTGAAAAACATGTTTTTCATATACCAGAAATGTTTGAAGCTACTGACTGAATGAAAGGAGCTGGCATCTCACTCTCTTTGAATCTTCTTTATCATGCTAGGATTAACAGGAAAAAGCTAAAAATTTCAGAATTGCACCTTGCAATGTGGAGATATTACTGTTTGTGCATTTACAATATTCATTGATTTTTGCCATTGAAAAACGTCCAGAAATGTTTGAAGCTACTGACTGAATGAAAGGAGCTGGCATCTCACTCTCTTTGAATCTTCTTTATCATGCTAGGATTAGCAGGAAAAAGCAAAAAATTTCAGAATTGCACCTTGCAATGTGGAGATATTACTGTTTGTGCATTTACAATATTCATTGATTTTTGCCATTGAAAAACGTCCAGAAATGTTTGAAGCTACTGACTGAATGAAAGGAGCTGGCATCTCACTCTCTTTGAATCTTCTTTATCATGCTAGGATTAACAGGAAAAAGCTAAAAATTTCAGAATTGCACCTTGCAATGTGGAGATATTACTGTTTGTGCATTTACAATATTCATTGATTTTTGCCATTGAAAAACATGTTTTTCATATACCAGAAATGTTTGAAGCTACTGACTGAATGAAAGGAGCTGGCATCTCACTCTCTTTGAATCTTCTTTATCATGCTAGGATTAGCAGGAAAAAGCAAAAAATTTCAGAATTGCACCTTGCAATGTGGAGATATTACTGTTTGTGCATTTACAATATTCATTGATTTTTGCCATTGAAAAACGTCCAGAAATGTTTGAAGCTACTGACTGAATGAAAGGAGCTGGCATCTCACTCTCTTTGAATCTTCTTTATCATGCTAGGATTAGCAGGAAAAAGCAAAAAATTTCAGAATTGCACCTTGCAATGTGGAGATATTACTGTTTGTGCATTTACAATATTCATTGATTTTTGCCATTGAAAAACATGTTTTTCATATACCAGAAATGTTTGAAGCTACTGACTGAATGAAAGGAGCTGGCATCTCACTCTCTTTGAATCTTCTTTATCATGCTAGGATTAGCAGGAAAAAGCAAAAAATTTCAGAATTGCACCGTGCAATGTGGAGATATTACTGTTTGTGCATTTACAATATTCATTGATTTTTGCCATTGAAAAACATGTTTTTCATATACCAGAAATGTTTGAAGCTACTGACTGAATGAAAGGAGCTGGTATCTCACTCTCTTTGAATCTTCTTTATCATGCTAGGATTAGCAGGAAAAAGCTAAAAATTTCAGAATTGCACCGTGCAATGTGGAGATATTACTGTTTGTGCATTTACAATATTCATTGATTTTTGCCATTGAAAAACATGTTTTTCATATACCAGAAATGTTTGAAGCTACTGACTGAATGAAAGGAGCTGGCATCTCACTCTCTTTGAATCTTCTTTATCATGCTAGGATTAGCAGGAAAAAGCAAAAAATTTCAGAATTGCACCGTGCAATGTGGAGATATTACTGTTTGTGCATTTACAATATTCATTGATTTTTGCCATTGAAAAACATGTTTTTCATATACCAGAAATGTTTGAAGCTACTGACTGAATGAAAGGAGCTGGCATCTCACTCTCTTTGAATCTTCTTTATCATGCTAGGATTAACAGGAAAAAGCAAAAAATTTCAGAATTGCACCGTGCAATGTGGAGATATTACTGTTTGTGCATTTACAATATTCATTGATTTTTGCCATTGAAAAACGTCCAGAAATGTTTGAAGCTACTGACTGAATGAAAGGAGCTGGCATCTCACTCTCTTTGAATCTTCTTTATCATGCTAGGATTAGCAGGAAAAAGCAAAAAATTTCAGAATTGCACCTTGCAATGTGGAGATATTACTGTTTGTGCATTTACAATATTCATTGATTTTTGCCATTGAAAAACGTCCAGAAATGTTTGAAGCTACTGACTGAATGAAAGGAGCTGGCATCTCACTCTCTTTGAATCTTCTTTATCATGCTAGGATTAACAGGAAAAAGCAAAAAATTTCAGAATTGCACCGTGCAATGTGGAGATATTACTGTTTGTGCATTTACAATATTCATTGATTTTTGCCATTGAAAAACGTCCAGAAATGTTTGAAGCTACTGACTGAATGAAAGGAGCTGGCATCTCACTCTCTTTGAATCTTCTTTATCATGCTAGGATTAACAGGAAAAAGCAAAAAATTTCAGAATTGCACCGTGCAATGTGGAGATATTACTGTTTGTGCATTTACAATATTCATTGATTTTTGCCATTGAAAAACGTCCAGAAATGTTTGAAGCTACTGACTGAATGAAAGGAGCTGGCATCTCACTCTCTTTGAATCTTCTTTATCATGCTAGGATTAACAGGAAAAAGCTAAAAATTTCAGAATTGCACCGTGCAATGTGGAGATATTACTGTTTGTGCATTTACAATATTCATTGATTTTTGCCATTGAAAAACATGTTTTTCATATACCAGAAATGTTTGAAGCTACTGACTGAATGAAAGGAGCTGGCATCTCACTCTCTTTGAATCTTCTTTATCATGCTAGGATTAGCAGGAAAAAGCAAAAAATTTCAGAATTGCACCGTGCAATGTGGAGATATTACTGTTTGTGCATTTACAATATTCATTGATTTTTGCCATTGAAAAACGTCCAGAAATGTTTGAAGCTACTGACTGAATGAAAGGAGCTGGCATCTCACTCTCTTTGAATCTTCTTTATCATGCTAGGATTAACAGGAAAAAGCTAAAAATTTCAGAATTGAACCGTGCAATGTGGAGATATTACTGTTTGTGCATTTACAATATTCATTGATTTTTGCCATTGAAAAACATGTTTTTCATATACCAGAAATGTTTGAAGCTACTGACTGAATGAAAGGAGCTGGCATCTCACTCTCTTTGAATCTTCTTTATCATGCTAGGATTAGCAGGAAAAAGCAAAAAATTTCAGAATTGCACCGTGCAATGTGGAGATATTACTGTTTGTGCATTTACAATATTCATTGATTTTTGCCATTGAAAAACATGTTTTTCATATACCAGAAATGTTTGAAGCTACTGACTGAATGAAAGGAGCTGGTATCTCACTCTCTTTGAATCTTCTTTATCATGCTAGGATTAGCAGGAAAAAGCTAAAAATTTCAGAATTGCACCGTGCAATGTGGAGATATTACTGTTTGTGCATTTACAATATTCATTGATTTTTGCCATTGAAAAACATGTTTTTCATATACCAGAAATGTTTGAAGCTACTGACTGAATGAAAGGAGCTGGCATCTCACTCTCTTTGAATCTTCTTTATCATGCTAGGATTAGCAGGAAAAAGCAAAAAATTTCAGAATTGCACCGTGCAATGTGGAGATATTACTGTTTGTGCATTTACAATATTCATTGATTTTTGCCATTGAAAAACATGTTTTTCATATACCAGAAATGTTTGAAGCTACTGACTGAATGAAAGGAGCTGGCATCTCACTCTCTTTGAATCTTCTTTATCATGCTAGGATTAACAGGAAAAAGCAAAAAATTTCAGAATTGCACCGTGCAATGTGGAGATATTACTGTTTGTGCATTTACAATATTCATTGATTTTTGCCATTGAAAAACGTCCAGAAATGTTTGAAGCTACTGACTGAATGAAAGGAGCTGGCATCTCACTCTCTTTGAATCTTCTTTATCATGCTAGGATTAGCAGGAAAAAGCAAAAAATTTCAGAATTGCACCTTGCAATGTGGAGATATTACTGTTTGTGCATTTACAATATTCATTGATTTTTGCCATTGAAAAACGTCCAGAAATGTTTGAAGCTACTGACTGAATGAAAGGAGCTGGCATCTCACTCTCTTTGAATCTTCTTTATCATGCTAGGATTAACAGGAAAAAGCAAAAAATTTCAGAATTGCACCGTGCAATGTGGAGATATTACTGTTTGTGCATTTACAATATTCATTGATTTTTGCCATTGAAAAACGTCCAGAAATGTTTGAAGCTACTGACTGAATGAAAGGAGCTGGCATCTCACTCTCTTTGAATCTTCTTTATCATGCTAGGATTAACAGGAAAAAGCAAAAAATTTCAGAATTGCACCGTGCAATGTGGAGATATTACTGTTTGTGCATTTACAATATTCATTGATTTTTGCCATTGAAAAACGTCCAGAAATGTTTGAAGCTACTGACTGAATGAAAGGAGCTGGCATCTCACTCTCTTTGAATCTTCTTTATCATGCTAGGATTAACAGGAAAAAGCTAAAAATTTCAGAATTGCACCGTGCAATGTGGAGATATTACTGTTTGTGCATTTACAATATTCATTGATTTTTGCCATTGAAAAACATGTTTTTCATATACCAGAAATGTTTGAAGCTACTGACTGAATGAAAGGAGCTGGCATCTCACTCTCTTTGAATCTTCTTTATCATGCTAGGATTAGCAGGAAAAAGCAAAAAATTTCAGAATTGCACCGTGCAATGTGGAGATATTACTGTTTGTGCATTTACAATATTCATTGATTTTTGCCATTGAAAAACGTCCAGAAATGTTTGAAGCTACTGACTGAATGAAAGGAGCTGGCATCTCACTCTCTTTGAATCTTCTTTATCATGCTAGGATTAACAGGAAAAAGCTAAAAATTTCAGAATTGCACCGTGCAATGTGGAGATATTACTGTTTGTGCATTTACAATATTCATTGATTTTTGCCATTGAAAAACATGTTTTTCATATACCAGAAATGTTTGAAGCTACTGACTGAATGAAAGGAGCTGGCATCTCACTCTCTTTGAATCTTCTTTATCATGCTAGGATTAACAGGAAAAAGCTAAAAATTTCAGAATTGCACCGTGCAATGTGGAGATATTACTGTTTGTGCATTTACAATATTCATTGATTTTTGCCATTGAAAAACATGTTTTTCATATACCAGAAATGTTTGAAGCTACTGACTGAATGAAAGGAGCTGGCATCTCACTCTCTTTGAATCTTCTTTATCATGCTAGGATTAACAGGAAAAAGCAAAAAATTTCAGAATTGCAATGTGCAATGTGGAGATATTACTGTTTGTGCATTTACAATATTCATTGATTTTTGCCATTGAAAAACGTCCAGAAATGTTTGAAGCTACTGACTGAATGAAAGGAGCTGGCATCTCACTCTCTTTGAATCTTCTTTATCATGCTAGGATTAACAGGAAAAAGCTAAAAATTTCAGAATTGCACCGTGCAATGTGGAGATATTACTGTTTGTGCATTTACAATATTCATTGATTTTTGCCATTGAAAAACATGTTTTTCATATACCAGAAATGTTTGAAGCTACTGACTGAATGAAAGGAGCTGGCATCTCACTCTCTTTGAATCTTCTTCATCATGCTAGGATTAACAGGAAAAAGCTAAAAATTTCAGAATTGCACCTTGCAATGTGGAGATATTACTGTTTGTGCATTTACAATATTCATTGATTTTTGCCATTGAAAAACATGTTTTTCATATACCAGAAATGTTTGAAGCTACTGACTGAATGAAAGGAGCTGGCATCTCACTCTCTTTGAATCTTCTTTATCATGCTAGGATTAGCAGGAAAAAGCAAAAAATTTCAGAATTGCACCGTGCAATGTGGAGATATTACTGTTTGTGCATTTACAATATTCATTGATTTTTGCCATTGAAAAACATGTTTTTCATATACCAGAAATGTTTGAAGCTACTGACTGAATGAAAGGAGCTGGCATCTCACTCTCTTTGAATCTTCTTTATCATGCTAGGATTAACAGGAAAAAGCTAAAAATTTCAGAATTACACCGTGCAATGTGGAGATATTACTGTTTGTGCATTTACAATATTCATTGATTTTTGCCATTGAAAAACGTCCAGAAATGTTTGAAGCTACTGACTGAATGAAAGGAGCTGGCATCTCACTCTCTTTGAATCTTCTTCATCATGCTAGGATTAACAGGAAAAAGCTAAAAATTTCAGAATTGCACCTTGCAATGTGGAGATATTACTGTTTGTGCATTTACAATATTCATTGATTTTTGCCATTGAAAAACATGTTTTTCATATACCAGAAATGTTTGAAGCTACTGACTGAATGAAAGGAGCTGGCATCTCACTCTCTTTGAATCTTCTTTATCATGCTAGGATTAGCAGGAAAAAGCAAAAAATTTCAGAATTGCACCGTGCAATGTGGAGATATTACTGTTTGTGCATTTACAATATTCATTGATTTTTGCCATTGAAAAACATGTTTTTCATATACCAGAAATGTTTGAAGCTACTGACTGAATGAAAGGAGCTGGCATCTCACTCTCTTTGAATCTTCT
The DNA here is from genome assembly GCF_046119375.1 of Phyllobates terribilis. NCBI lineage: Eukaryota > Metazoa > Chordata > Amphibia > Anura > Dendrobatidae > Phyllobates > Phyllobates terribilis. The sequence goes on from NW_027366008.1 coordinate 18,758, forward strand.
TTATCATGCTAGGATTAACAGGAAAAAGCTAAAAATTTCAGAATTACACCGTGCAATGTGGAGATATTACTGTTTGTGCATTTACAATATTCATTGATTTTTGCCATTGAAAAACGTCCAGAAATGTTTGAAGCTACTGACTGAATGAAAGGAGCTGGCATCTCACTCTCTTTGAATCTTCTTTATCATGCTAGGATTAGCAGGAAAAAGCAAAAAATTTCAGAATTGCACTGTGCAATGTGGAGATATTACTGTTTGTGCATTTACAATATTCATTGATTTTTGCCTTTGAAAAACATGTTTTTCATATACCAGAAATGTTTGAAGCTACTGACTGAATGAAAGGAGCTGGCATCTCACTCTCTTTGAATCTTCTTTATCATGCTAGGATTAACAGGAAAAAGCTAAAAATTTCAGAATTGCACCGTGCAATGTGGAGATATTACTGTTTGTGCATTTACAATATTCATTGATTTTTGCCATTGAAAAACGTCCAGAAATGTTTGAAGCTACTGACTGAATGAAAGGAGCTGGCATCTCACTCTCTTTGAATCTTCTTTATCATGCTAGGATTAACAGGAAAAAGCTAAAAATTTCAGAATTGCACCTTGCAATGTGGAGATATTACTGTTTGTGCATTTACAATATTCATTGATTTTTGCCATTGAAAAACATGTTTTTCATATACCAGAAATGTTTGAAGCTACTGACTGAATGAAAGGAGCTGGCATCTCACTCTCTTTGAATCTTCTTTATCATGCTAGGATTAGCAGGAAAAAGCAAAAAATTTCAGAATTGCACCTTGCAATGTGGAGATATTACTGTTTGTGCATTTACAATATTCATTGATTTTTGCCATTGAAAAACGTCCAGAAATGTTTGAAGCTACTGACTGAATGAAAGGAGCTGGCATCTCACTCTCTTTGAATCTTCTTTATCATGCTAGGATTAACAGGAAAAAGCTAAAAATTTCAGAATTGCACCGTGCAATGTGGAGATATTACTGTTTGTGCATTTACAATATTCATTGATTTTTGCCATTGAAAAACATGTTTTTCATATACCAGAAATGTTTGAAGCTACTGACTGAATGAAAGGAGCTGGCATCTCACTCTCTTTGAATCTTCTTTATCATGCTAGGATTAGCAGGAAAAAGCAAAAAATTTCAGAATTGCACCGTGCAATGTGGAGATATTACTGTTTGTGCATTTACAATATTCATTGATTTTTGCCATTGAAAAACATGTTTTTCATATACCAGAAATGTTTGAAGCTACTGACTGAATGAAAGGAGCTGGCATCTCACTCTCTTTGAATCTTCTTTATCATGCTAGGATTAGCAGGAAAAAGCAAAAAATTTCAGAATTGCACCTTGCAATGTGGAGATATTACTGTTTGTGCATTTACAATATTCATTGATTTTTGCCATTGAAAAACATGTTTTTCATATACCAGAAATGTTTGAAGCTACTGACTGAATGAAAGGAGCTGGCATCTCACTCTCTTTGAATCTTCTTTATCATGCTAGGATTAACAGGAAAAAGCTAAAAATTTCAGAATTGCACCGTGCAATGTGGAGATATTACTGTTTGTGCATTTACAATATTCATTGATTTTTGCCATTGAAAAACGTCCAGAAATGTTTGAAGCTACTGACTGAATGAAAGGAGCTGGCATCTCACTCTCTTTGAATCTTCTTTATCATGCTAGGATTAGCAGGAAAAAGCAAAAAATTTCAGAATTGCACCTTGCAATGTGGAGATATTACTGTTTGTGCATTTACAATATTCATTGATTTTTGCCATTGAAAAACATGTTTTTCATATACCAGAAATGTTTGAAGCTACTGACTGAATGAAAGGAGCTGGCATCTCACTCTCTTTGAATCTTCTTTATCATGCTAGGATTAACAGGAAAAAGCAAAAAATTTCAGAATTGCACCGTGCAATGTGGAGATATTACTGTTTGTGCATTTACAATATTCATTGATTTTTGCCATTGAAAAACGTCCAGAAATGTTTGAAGCTACTGACTGAATGAAAGGAGCTGGCATCTCACTCTCTTTGAATCTTCTTTATCATGCTAGGATTAACAGGAAAAAGCTAAAAATTTCAGAATTGCACCTTGCAATGTGGAGATATTACTGTTTGTGCATTTACAATATTCATTGATTTTTGCCATTGAAAAACATGTTTTTCATATACCAGAAATGTTTGAAGCTACTGACTGAATGAAAGGAGCTGGCATCTCACTCTCTTTGAATCTTCTTTATCATGCTAGGATTAACAGGAAAAAGCTAAAAATTTCAGAATTGCACCTTGCAATGTGGAGATATTACTGTTTGTGCATTTACAATATTCATTGATTTTTGCCATTGAAAAACATGTTTTTCATATACCAGAAATGTTTGAAGCTACTGACTGAATGAAAGGAGCTGGCATCTCACTCTCTTTGAATCTTCTTTATCATGCTAGGATTAGCAGGAAAAAGCAAAAAATTTCAGAATTGCACCGTGCAATGTGGAGATATTACTGTTTGTGCATTTACAATATTCATTGATTTTTGCCATTGAAAAACATGTTTTTCATATACCAGAAATGTTTGAAGCTACTGACTGAATGAAAGGAGCTGGCATCTCACTCTCTTTGAATCTTCTTTATCATGCTAGGATTAGCAGGAAAAAGCAAAAAATTTCAGAATTGCACCGTGCAATGTGGAGATATTACTGTTTGTGCATTTACAATATTCATTGATTTTTGCCATTGAAAAACATGTTTTTCATATACCAGAAATGTTTGAAGCTACTGACTGAATGAAAGGAGCTGGCATCTCACTCTCTTTGAATCTTCTTTATCATGCTAGGATTAGCAGGAAAAAGCAAAAAATTTCAGAATTGCACCTTGCAATGTGGAGATATTACTGTTTGTGCATTTACAATATTCATTGATTTTTGCCATTGAAAAACATGTTTTTCATATACCAGAAATGTTTGAAGCTACTGACTGAATGAAAGGAGCTGGCATCTCACTCTCTTTGAATCTTCTTTATCATGCTAGGATTAACAGGAAAAAGCTAAAAATTTCAGAATTGCACCTTGCAATGTGGAGATATTACTGTTTGTGCATTTACAATATTCATTGATTTTTGCCATTGAAAAACATGTTTTTCATATACCAGAAATGTTTGAAGCTACTGACTGAATGAAAGGAGCTGGCATCTCACTCTCTTTGAATCTTCTTTATCATGCTAGGATTAGCAGGAAAAAGCTAAAAATTTCAGAATTGCACCGTGCAATGTGGAGATATTACTGTTTGTGCATTTACAATATTCATTGATTTTTGCCATTGAAAAACATGTTTTTCATATACCAGAAATGTTTGAAGCTACTGACTGAATGAAAGGAGCTGGCATCTCACTCTCTTTGAATCTTCTTTATCATGCTAGGATTAGCAGGAAAAAGCTAAAAATTTCAGAATTGCACCTTGCAATGTGGAGATATTACTGTTTGTGCATTTACAATATTCATTGATTTTTGCCATTGAAAAACATGTTTTTCATATACCAGAAATGTTTGAAGCTACTGACTGAATGAAAGGAGCTGGCATCTCACTCTCTTTGAATCTTCTTTATCATGCTAGGATTAGCAGGAAAAAGCAAAAAATTTCAGAATTGCACCGTGCAATGTGGAGATATTACTGTTTGTGCATTTACAATATTCATTGATTTTTGCCATTGAAAAACATGTTTTTCATATACCAGAAATGTTTGAAGCTACTGACTGAATGAAAGGAGCTGGCATCTCACTCTCTTTGAATCTTCTTTATCATGCTAGGATTAGCAGGAAAAAGCAAAAAATTTCAGAATTGCACCTTGCAATGTGGAGATATTACTGTTTGTGCATTTACAATATTCATTGATTTTTGCCATTGAAAAACATGTTTTTCATATACCAGAAATGTTTGAAGCTACTGACTGAATGAAAGGAGCTGGCATCTCACTCTCTTTGAATCTTCTTTATCATGCTAGGATTAACAGGAAAAAGCTAAAAATTTCAGAATTGCACCGTGCAATGTGGAGATATTACTGTTTGTGCATTTACAATATTCATTGATTTTTGCCATTGAAAAACGTCCAGAAATGTTTGAAGCTACTGACTGAATGAAAGGAGCTGGCATCTCACTCTCTTTGAATCTTCTTTATCATGCTAGGATTAGCAGGAAAAAGCAAAAAATTTCAGAATTGCACCTTGCAATGTGGAGATATTACTGTTTGTGCATTTACAATATTCATTGATTTTTGCCATTGAAAAACATGTTTTTCATATACCAGAAATGTTTGAAGCTACTGACTGAATGAAAGGAGCTGGCATCTCACTCTCTTTGAATCTTCTTTATCATGCTAGGATTAACAGGAAAAAGCAAAAAATTTCAGAATTGCACCGTGCAATGTGGAGATATTACTGTTTGTGCATTTACAATATTCATTGATTTTTGCCATTGAAAAACGTCCAGAAATGTTTGAAGCTACTGACTGAATGAAAGGAGCTGGCATCTCACTCTTCTTGAATCTTCTTTATCATGCTAGGATTAACAGGAAAAAGCTAAAAATTTCAGAATTGCACCTTGCAATGTGGAGATATTACTGTTTGTGCATTTACAATATTCATTGATTTTTGCCATTGAAAAACATGTTTTTCATATACCAGAAATGTTTGAAGCTACTGACTGAATGAAAGGAGCTGGCATCTCACTCTCTTTGAATCTTCTTTATCATGCTAGGATTAACAGGAAAAAGCTAAAAATTTCAGAATTGCACCTTGCAATGTGGAGATATTACTGTTTGTGCATTTACAATATTCATTGATTTTTGCCATTGAAAAACATGTTTTTCATATACCAGAAATGTTTGAAGCTACTGACTGAATGAAAGGAGCTGGCATCTCACTCTCTTTGAATCTTCTTTATCATGCTAGGATTAGCAGGAAAAAGCAAAAAATTTCAGAATTGCACCGTGCAATGTGGAGATATTACTGTTTGTGCATTTACAATATTCATTGATTTTTGCCATTGAAAAACATGTTTTTCATATACCAGAAATGTTTGAAGCTACTGACTGAATGAAAGGAGCTGGCATCTCACTCTCTTTGAATCTTCTTTATCATGCTAGGATTAGCAGGAAAAAGCAAAAAATTTCAGAATTGCACCGTGCAATGTGGAGATATTACTGTTTGTGCATTTACAATATTCATTGATTTTTGCCATTGAAAAACATGTTTTTCATATACCAGAAATGTTTGAAGCTACTGACTGAATGAAAGGAGCTGGCATCTCACTCTCTTTGAATCTTCTTTATCATGCTAGGATTAGCAGGAAAAAGCAAAAAATTTCAGAATTGCACCGTGCAATGTGGAGATATTACTGTTTGTGCATTTACAATATTCATTGATTTTTGCCATTGAAAAACATGTTTTTCATATACCAGAAATGTTTGAAGCTACTGACTGAATGAAAGGAGCTGGCATCGCACTCTCTTTGAATCTTCTTTATCATGCTAGGATTAGCAGGAAAAAGCAAAAAATTTCAGAATTGCACCGTGCAATGTGGAGATATTACTGTTTGTGCATTTACAATATTCATTGATTTTTGCCATTGAAAAACATGTTTTTCATATACCAGAAATGTTTGAAGCTACTGACTGAATGAAAGGAGCTGGCATCTCACTCTCTTTGAATCTTCTTTATCATGCTAGGATTAGCAGGAAAAAGCAAAAAATTTCAGAATTGCACCTTGCAATGTGGAGATATTACTGTTTGTGCATTTACAATATTCATTGATTTTTGCCATTGAAAAACATGTTTTTCATATACCAGAAATGTTTGAAGCTACTGACTGAATGAAAGGAGCTGGCATCTCACTCTCTTTGAATCTTCTTTATCATGCTAGGATTAGCAGGAAAAAGCAAAAAATTTCAGAATTGCACCTTGCAATGTGGAGATATTACTGTTTGTGCATTTACAATATTCATTGATTTTTGCCATTGAAAAACATGTTTTTCATATACCAGAAATGTTTGAAGCTACTGACTGAATGAAAGGAGCTGGCATCTCACTCTCTTTGAATCTTCTTTATCATGCTAGGATTAGCAGGAAAAAGCAAAAAATTTCAGAATTGCACCTTGCAATGTGGAGATATTACTGTTTGTGCATTTACAATATTCATTGATTTTTGCCATTGAAAAACGTCCAGAAATGTTTGAAGCTACTGACTGAATGAAAGGAGCTGGCATCTCACTCTCTTTGAATCTTCTTTATCATGCTAGGATTAACAGGAAAAAGCTAAAAATTTCAGAATTGCACCTTGCAATGTGGAGATATTACTGTTTGTGCATTTACAATATTCATTGATTTTTGCCATTGAAAAACATGTTTTTCATATACCAGAAATGTTTGAAGCTACTGACTGAATGAAAGGAGCTGGCATCTCACTCTCTTTGAATCTTCTTTATCATGCTAGGATTAACAGGAAAAAGCAAAAAATTTCAGAATTGCACCGTGCAATGTGGAGATATTACTGTTTGTGCATTTACAATATTCATTGATTTTTGCCATTGAAAAACATGTTTTTCATATACCAGAAATGTTTGAAGCTACTGACTGAATGAAAGGAGCTGGCATCTCACTCTCTTTGAATCTTCTTTATCATGCTAGGATTAGCAGGAAAAAGCTAAAAATTTCAGAATTGCACCGTGCAATGTGGAGATATTACTGTTTGTGCATTTACAATATTCATTGATTTTTGCCATTGAAAAACATGTTTTTCATATACCAGAAATGTTTGAAGCTACTGACTGAATGAAAGGAGCTGGCATCTCACTCTCTTTGAATCTTCTTTATCATGCTAGGATTAACAGGAAAAAGCTAAAAATTTCAGAATTGCACCGTGCAATGTGGAGATATTACTGTTTGTGCATTTACAATATTCATTGATTTTTGCCATTGAAAAACATGTTTTTCATATACCAGAAATGTTTGAAGCTACTGACTGAATGAAAAGAGCTGGCATCTCACTCTCTTTGAATCTTCTTTATCATGCTAGGATTAGCAGGAAAAAGCAAAAAATTTCAGAATTGCACCTTGCAATGTGGAGATATTACTGTTTGTGCATTTACAATATTCATTGATTTTTGCCATTGAAAAACGTCCAGAAATGTTTGAAGCTACTGACTGAATGAAAGGAGCTGGCATCTCACTCTCTTTGAATCTTCTTTATCATGCTAGGATTAGCAGGAAAAAGCAAAAAATTTCAGAATTGCACCGTGCAATGTGGAGATATTACTGTTTGTGCATTTACAATATTCATTGATTTTTGCCATTGAAAAACGTCCAGAAATGTTTGAAGCTACTGACTGAATGAAAGGAGCTGGCATCTCACTCTCTTTGAATCTTCTTTATCATGCTAGGATTAACAGGAAAAAGCTAAAAATTTCAGAATTGCACCGTGCAATGTGGAGATATTACTGTTTGTGCATTTACAATATTCATTGATTTTTGCCATTGAAAAACATGTTTTTCATATACCAGAAATGTTTGAAGCTACTGACTGAATGAAAGGAGCTGGCATCTCACTCTCTTTGAATCTTCTTTATCATGCTAGGATTAGCAGGAAAAAGCAAAAAATTTCAGAATTGCACCTTGCAATGTGGAGATATTACTGTTTGTGCATTTACAATATTCATTGATTTTTGCCATTGAAAAACGTCCAGAAATGTTTGAAGCTACTGACTGAATGAAAGGAGCTGGCATCTCACTCTCTTTGAATCTTCTTTATCATGCTAGGATTAACAGGAAAAAGCTAAAAATTTCAGAATTGCACCTTGCAATGTGGAGATATTACTGTTTGTGCATTTACAATATTCATTGATTTTTGCCATTGAAAAACATGTTTTTCATATACCAGAAATGTTTGAAGCTACTGACTGAATGAAAGGAGCTGGCATCTCACTCTCTTTGAATCTTCTTTATCATGCTAGGATTAACAGGAAAAAGCTAAAAATTTCAGAATTGCACCTTGCAATGTGGAGATATTACTGTTTGTGCATTTACAATATTCATTGATTTTTGCCATTGAAAAACATGTTTTTCATATACCAGAAATGTTTGAAGCTACTGACTGAATGAAAGGAGCTGGCATCTCACTCTCTTTGAATCTTCTTTATCATGCTAGGATTAACAGGAAAAAGCAAAAAATTTCAGAATTGCACCGTGCAATGTGGAGATATTACTGTTTGTGCATTTACAATATTCATTGATTTTTGCCATTGAAAAACATGTTTTTCATATACCAGAAATGTTTGAAGCTACTGACTGAATGAAAGGAGCTGGCATCTCACTCTCTTTGAATCTTCTTTATCATGCTAGGATTAGCAGGAAAAAGCAAAAAATTTCAGAATTGCACCGTGCAATGTGGAGATATTACTGTTTGTGCATTTACAATATTCATTGATTTTTGCCATTGAAAAACGTCCAGAAATGTTTGAAGCTACTGACTGAATGAAAGGAGCTGGCATCTCACTCTCTTTGAATCTTCTTTATCATGCTAGGATTAGCAGGAAAAAGCAAAAAATTTCAGAATTGCACCGTGCAATGTGGAGATATTACTGTTTGTGCATTTACAATATTCATTGATTTTTGCCATTGAAAAACGTCCAGAAATGTTTGAAGCTACTGACTGAATGAAAGGAGCTGGCATCTCACTCTCTTTGAATCTTCTTTATCATGCTAGGATTAACAGGAAAAAGCTAAAAATTTCAGAATTGCACCGTGCAATGTGGAGATATTACTGTTTGTGCATTTACAATATTCATTGATTTTTGCCATTGAAAAACATGTTTTTCATATACCAGAAATGTTTGAAGCTACTGACTGAATGAAAGGAGCTGGCATCTCACTCTCTTTGAATCTTCTTTATCATGCTAGGATTAACAGGAAAAAGCTAAAAATTTCAGAATTGCACCGTGCAATGTGGAGATATTACTGTTTGTGCATTTACAATATTCATTGATTTTTGCCATTGAAAAACATGTTTTTCATATACCAGAAATGTTTGAAGCTACTGACTGAATGAAAGGAGCTGGCATCTCACTCTCTTTGAATCTTCTTTATCATGCTAGGATTAACAGGAAAAAGCAAAAAATTTCAGAATTGCACCGTGCAATGTGGAGATATTACTGTTTGTGCATTTACAATATTCATTGATTTTTGCCATTGAAAAACGTCCAGAAATGTTTGAAGCTACTGACTGAATGAAAGGAGCTGGCATCTCACTCTCTTTGAATCTTCTTTATCATGCTAGGATTAACAGGAAAAAGCTAAAAATTTCAGAATTGCACCGTGCAATGTGGAGATATTACTGTTTGTGCATTTACAATATTCATTGATTTTTGCCATTGAAAAACATGTTTTTCATATACCAGAAATGTTTGAAGCTACTGACTGAATGAAAGGAGCTGGCATCTCACTCTCTTTGAATCTTCTTTATCATGCTAGGATTAGCAGGAAAAAGCAAAAAATTTCAGAATTGCACCGTGCAATGTGGAGATATTACTGTTTGTGCATTTACAATATTCATTGATTTTTGCCATTGAAAAACATGTTTTTCATATACCAGAAATGTTTTAAGCTACTGACTGAATGAAAGGAGCTGGCATCTCACTCTCTTTGAATCTTCTTTATCATGCTAGGATTAACAGGAAAAAGCTAAAAATTTCAGAATTGCACCGTGCAATGTGGAGATATTACTGTTTGTGCATTTACAATATTCATTGATTTTTGCCATTGAAAAACATGTTTTTCATATACCAGAAATGTTTGAAGCTACTGACTGAATGAAAAGAGCTGGCATCTCACTCTCTTTGAATCTTCTTTATCATGCTAGGATTAACAGGAAAAAGCAAAAAATTTCAGAATTGCACCGTGCAATGTGGAGATATTACTGTTTGTGCATTTACAATATTCATTGATTTTTGCCATTGAAAAACATGTTTTTCATATACCAGAAATGTTTGAAGCTACTGACTGAATGAAAGGAGCTGGCATCTCACTCTCTTTGAATCTTCTTTATCATGCTAGGATTAACAGGAAAAAGCTAAAAATTTCAGAATTGCACCGTGCAATGTGGAGATATTACTGTTTGTGCATTTACAATATTCATTGATTTTTGCCATTGAAAAACGTCCAGAAATGTTTGAAGCTACTGACTGAATGAAAGGAGCTGGCATCTCACTCTCTTTGAATCTTCTTTATCATGCTAGGATTAACAGGAAAAAGCAAAAAATTTCAGAATTGCTCCTTGCAATGTGGAGATATTACTGTTTGTGCATTTACAATATTCATTGATTTTTGCCATTGAAAAACGTCCAGAAATGTTTGAAGCTACTGACTGAATGAAAGGAGCTGGCATCTCACTCTCTTTGAATCTTCTTTATCATGCTAGGATTAGCAGGAAAAAGCAAAAAATTTCAGAATTGCACCGTGCAATGTGGAGATATTACTGTTTGTGCATTTACAATATTCATTGATTTTTGCCATTGAAAAACGTCCAGAAATGTTTGAAGCTACTGACTGAATGAAAGGAGCTGGCATCTCACTCTCTTTGAATCTTCTTTATCATGCTAGGATTAACAGGAAAAAGCTAAAAATTTCAGAATTGCACCGTGCAATGTGGAGATATTACTGTTTGTGCATTTACAATATTCATTGATTTTTGCCATTGAAAAACATGTTTTTCATATACCAGAAATGTTTGAAGCTACTGACTGAATGAAAGGAGCTGGCATCTCACTCTCTTTGAATCTTCTTTATCATGCTAGGATTAACAGGAAAAAGCTAAAAATTTCAGAATTGCACCGTGCAATGTGGAGATATTACTGTTTGTGCATTTACAATATTCATTGATTTTTGCCATTGAAAAACATGTTTTTCATATACCAGAAATGTTTGAAGCTACTGACTGAATGAAAGGAGCTGGCATCTCACTCTCTTTGAATCTTCTTTATCATGCTAGGATTAACAGGAAAAAGCAAAAAATTTCAGAATTGCACCGTGCAATGTGGAGATATTACTGTTTGTGCATTTACAATATTCATTGATTTTTGCCATTGAAAAACGTCCAGAAATGTTTGAAGCTACTGACTGAATGAAAGGAGCTGGCATCTCACTCTCTTTGAATCTTCTTTATCATGCTAGGATTAACAGGAAAAAGCTAAAAATTTCAGAATTGCACCGTGCAATGTGGAGATATTACTGTTTGTGCATTTACAATATTCATTGATTTTTGCCATTGAAAAACGTCCAGAAATGTTTGAAGCTACTGACTGAATGAAAGGAGCTGGCATCTCACTCTCTTTGAATCTTCTTTATCATGCTAGGATTAACAGGAAAAAGCTAAAAATTTCAGAATTGCACCTTGCAATGTGGAGATATTACTGTTTGTGCATTTACAATATTCATTGATTTTTGCCATTGAAAAACATGTTTTTCATATACCAGAAATGTTTGAAGCTACTGACTGAATGAAAGGAGCTGGCATCTCACTCTCTTTGAATCTTCTTTATCATGCTAGGATTAGCAGGAAAAAGCAAAAAATTTCAGAATTGCACCTTGCAATGTGGAGATATTACTGTTTGTGCATTTACAATATTCATTGATTTTTGCCATTGAAAAACGTCCAGAAATGTTTGAAGCTACTGACTGAATGAAAGGAGCTGGCATCTCACTCTCTTTGAATCTTCTTTATCATGCTAGGATTAACAGGAAAAAGCTAAAAATTTCAGAATTGCACCGTGCAATGTGGAGATATTACTGTTTGTGCATTTACAATATTCATTGATTTTTGCCATTGAAAAACATGTTTTTCATATACCAGAAATGTTTGAAGCTACTGACTGAATGAAAGGAGCTGGCATCTCACTCTCTTTGAATCTTCTTTATCATGCTAGGATTAGCAGGAAAAAGCAAAAAATTTCAGAATTGCACCGTGCAATGTGGAGATATTACTGTTTGTGCATTTACAATATTCATTGATTTTTGCCATTGAAAAACATGTTTTTCATATACCAGAAATGTTTGAAGCTACTGACTGAATGAAAGGAGCTGGCATCTCACTCTCTTTGAATCTTCTTTATCATGCTAGGATTAGCAGGAAAAAGCAAAAAATTTCAGAATTGCACCTTGCAATGTGGAGATATTACTGTTTGTGCATTTACAATATTCATTGATTTTTGCCATTGAAAAACATGTTTTTCATATACCAGAAATGTTTGAAGCTACTGACTGAATGAAAGGAGCTGGCATCTCACTCTCTTTGAATCTTCTTTATCATGCTAGGATTAACAGGAAAAAGCTAAAAATTTCAGAATTGCACCGTGCAATGTGGAGATATTACTGTTTGTGCATTTACAATATTCATTGATTTTTGCCATTGAAAAACGTCCAGAAATGTTTGAAGCTACTGACTGAATGAAAGGAGCTGGCATCTCACTCTCTTTGAATCTTCTTTATCATGCTAGGATTAGCAGGAAAAAGCAAAAAATTTCAGAATTGCACCTTGCAATGTGGAGATATTACTGTTTGTGCATTTACAATATTCATTGATTTTTGCCATTGAAAAACATGTTTTTCATATACCAGAAATGTTTGAAGCTACTGACTGAATGAAAGGAGCTGGCATCTCACTCTCTTTGAATCTTCTTTATCATGCTAGGATTAACAGGAAAAAGCAAAAAATTTCAGAATTGCACCGTGCAATGTGGAGATATTACTGTTTGTGCATTTACAATATTCATTGATTTTTGCCATTGAAAAACGTCCAGAAATGTTTGAAGCTACTGACTGAATGAAAGGAGCTGGCATCTCACTCTCTTTGAATCTTCTTTATCATGCTAGGATTAACAGGAAAAAGCTAAAAATTTCAGAATTGCACCTTGCAATGTGGAGATATTACTGTTTGTGCATTTACAATATTCATTGATTTTTGTAAATTGAAAAACATGTTTTTCATATACCAGAAATGTTTGAAGCTACTGACTGAATGAAAGGAGCTGGCATCTCACTCTCTTTGAATCTTCTTTATCATGCTAGGATTAACAGGAAAAAGCTAAAAATTTCAGAATTGCACCTTGCAATGTGGAGATATTACTGTTTGTGCATTTACAATATTCATTGATTTTTGCCATTGAAAAACATGTTTTTCATATACCAGAAATGTTTGAAGCTACTGACTGAATGAAAGGAGCTGGCATCTCACTCTCTTTGAATCTTCTTTATCATGCTAGGATTAGCAGGAAAAAGCAAAAAATTTCAGAATTGCACCGTGCAATGTGGACATATTACTATTTGTGCATTTACAATATTCATTGATTTTTGCCATTGAAAAACATGTTTTTCATATACCAGAAATGTTTGAAGCTACTGACTGAATGAAAGGAGCTGGCATCTCACTCTCTTTGAATCTTCTTTATCATGCTAGGATTAGCAGGAAAAAGCAAAAAATTTCAGAATTGCACCGTGCAATGTGGAGATATTACTGTTTGTGCATTTACAATATTCATTGATTTTTGCCATTGAAAAACATGTTTTTCATATACCAGAAATGTTTGAAGCTACTGACTGAATGAAAGGAGCTGGCATCTCACTCTCTTTGAATCTTCTTTATCATGCTAGGATTAGCAGGAAAAAGCAAAAAATTTCAGAATTGCACCTTGCAATGTGGAGATATTACTGTTTGTGCATTTACAATATTCATTGATTTTTGCCATTGAAAAACATGTTTTTCATATACCAGAAATGTTTGAAGCTACTGACTGAATGAAAGGAGCTGGCATCTCACTCTCTTTGAATCTTCTTTATCATGCTAGGATTAGCAGGAAAAAGCAAAAAATTTCAGAATTGCACCTTGCAATGTGGAGATATTACTGTTTGTGCATTTACAATATTCATTGATTTTTGCCATTGAAAAACGTCCAGAAATGTTTGAAGCTACTGACTGAATGAAAGGAGCTGGCATCTCACTCTCTTTGAATCTTCTTTATCATGCTAGGATTAACAGGAAAAAGCTAAAAATTTCAGAATTGCACCGTGCAATGTGGAGATATTACTGTTTGTGCATTTACAATATTCATTGATTTTTGCCATTGAAAAACATGTTTTTCATATACCAGAAATGTTTGAAGCTACTGACTGAATGAAAGGAGCTGGCATCTCACTCTCTTTGAATCTTCTTTATCATGCTAGGATTAGCAGGAAAAAGCAAAAAATTTCAGAATTGCACCGTGCAATGTGGAGATATTACTGTTTGTGCATTTACAATATTCATTGATTTTTGCCATTGAAAAACATGTTTTTCATATACCAGAAATGTTTGAAGCTACTGACTGAATGAAAGGAGCTGGCATCTCACTCTCTTTGAATCTTCTTTATCATGCTAGGATTAGCAGGAAAAAGCAAAAAATTTCAGAATTGCACCTTGCAATGTGGAGATATTACTGTTTGTGCATTTACAATATTCATTGATTTTTGCCATTGAAAAACATGTTTTTCATATACCAGAAATGTTTGAAGCTACTGACTGAATGAAAGGAGCTGGCATCTCACTCTCTTTGAATCTTCTTTATCATGCTAGGATTAACAGGAAAAAGCTAAAAATTTCAGAATTGCACCGTGCAATGTGGAGATATTACTGTTTGTGCATTTACAATATTCATTGATTTTTGCCATTGAAAAACGTCCAGAAATGTTTGAAGCTACTGACTGAATGAAAGGAGCTGGCATCTCACTCTCTTTGAATCTTCTTTATCATGCTAGGATTAGCAGGAAAAAGCAAAAAATTTCAGAATTGCACCTTGCAATGTGGAGATATTACTGTTTGTGCATTTACAATATTCATTGATTTTTGCCATTGAAAAACATGTTTTTCATATACCAGAAATGTTTGAAGCTACTGACTGAATGAAAGGAGCTGGCATCTCACTCTCTTTGAATCTTCTTTATCATGCTAGGATTAGCAGGAAAAAGCAAAAAATTTCAGAATTGCACCTTGCAATGTGGAGATATTACTGTTTGTGCATTTACAATATTCATTGATTTTTGCCATTGAAAAACGTCCAGAAATGTTTGAAGCTACTGACTGAATGAAAGGAGCTGGCATCTCACTCTCTTTGAATCTTCTTTATCATGCTAGGATTAACAGGAAAAAGCTAAAAATTTCAGAATTGCACCGTGCAATGTGGAGATATTACTGTTTGTGCATTTACAATATTCATTGATTTTTGCCATTGAAAAACATGTTTTTCATATACCAGAAATGTTTGAAGCTACTGACTGAATGAAAGGAGCTGGCATCTCACTCTCTTTGAATCTTCTTTATCATGCTAGGATTAGCAGGAAAAAGCAAAAAATTTCAGAATTGCACCGTGCAATGTGGAGATATTACTGTTTGTGCATTTACAATATTCATTGATTTTTGCCATTGAAAAACATGTTTTTCATATACCAGAAATGTTTGAAGCTACTGACTGAATGAAAGGAGCTGGCATCTCACTCTCTTTGAATCTTCTTTATCATGCTAGGATTAGCAGGAAAAAGCAAAAAATTTCAGAATTGCACCTTGCAATGTGGAGATATTACTGTTTGTGCATTTACAATATTCATTGATTTTTGCCATTGAAAAACATGTTTTTCATATACCAGAAATGTTTGAAGCTACTGACTGAATGAAAGGAGCTGGCATCTCACTCTCTTTGAATCTTCTTTATCATGCTAGGATTAACAGGAAAAAGCTAAAAATTTCAGAATTGCACCGTGCAATGTGGAGATATTACTGTTTGTGCATTTACAATATTCATTGATTTTTGCCATTGAAAAACGTCCAGAAATGTTTGAAGCTACTGACTGAATGAAAGGAGCTGGCATCTCACTCTCTTTGAATCTTCTTTATCATGCTAGGATTAGCAGGAAAAAGCAAAAAATTTCAGAATTGCACCTTGCAATGTGGAGATATTACTGTTTGTGCATTTACAATATTCATTGATTTTTGCCATTGAAAAACATGTTTTTCATATACCAGAAATGTTTGAAGCTACTGACTGAATGAAAGGAGCTGGCATCTCACTCTCTTTGAATCTTCTTTATCATGCTAGGATTAACAGGAAAAAGCAAAAAATTTCAGAATTGCACCGTGCAATGTGGAGATATTACTGTTTGTGCATTTACAATATTCATTGATTTTTGCCATTGAAAAACGTCCAGAAATGTTTGAAGCTACTGACTGAATGAAAGGAGCTGGCATCTCACTCTCTTTGAATCTTCTTTATCATGCTAGGATTAACAGGAAAAAGCTAAAAATTTCAGAATTGCACCTTGCAATGTGGAGATATTACTGTTTGTGCATTTACAATATTCATTGATTTTTGCCATTGAAAAACATGTTTTTCATATACCAGAAATGTTTGAAGCTACTGACTGAATGAAAGGAGCTGGCATCTCACTCTCTTTGAATCTTCTTTATCATGCTAGGATTAGCAGGAAAAAGCAAAAAATTTCAGAATTGCACCGTGCAATGTGGACATATTACTGTTTGTGCATTTACAATATTCATTGATTTTTGCCATTGAAAAACATGTTTTTCATATACCAGAAATGTTTGAAGCTACTGACTGAATGAAAGGAGCTGGCATCTCACTCTCTTTGAATCTTCTTTATCATGCTAGGATTAGCAGGAAAAAGCAAAAAATTTCAGAATTGCACCGTGCAATGTGGAGATATTACTGTTTGTGCATTTACAATATTCATTGATTTTTGCCATTGAAAAACATGTTTTTCATATACCAGAAATGTTTGAAGCTACTGACTGAATGAAAGGAGCTGGCATCTCACTCTCTTTGAATCTTCTTTATCATGCTAGGATTAGCAGGAAAAAGCAAAAAATTTCAGAATTGCACCGTGCAATGTGGAGATATTACTGTTTGTGCATTTACAATATTCATTGATTTTTGCCATTGAAAAACATGTTTTTCATATACCAGAAATGTTTGAAGCTACTGACTGAATGAAAGGAGCTGGCATCTCACTCTCTTTGAATCTTCTTTATCATGCTAGGATTAGCAGGAAAAAGCAAAAAATTTCAGAATTGCACCTTGCAATGTGGAGATATTACTGTTTGTGCATTTACAATATTCATTGATTTTTGCCATTGAAAAACATGTTTTTCATATACCAGAAATGTTTGAAGCTACTGACTGAATGAAAATAGCTGGCATCTCACTCTCTTTGAATCTTCTTTATCATGCTAGGATTAACAGGAAAAAGCTAAAAATTTCAGAATTGCACCTTGCAATGTGGAGATATTACTGTTTGTGCATTTACAATATTCATTGATTTTTGCCATTGAAAAACATGTTTTTCATATACCAGAAATGTTTGAAGCTACTGACTGAATGAAAGGAGCTGGCATCTCACTCTCTTTGAATCTTCTTTATCATGCTAGGATTAGCAGGAAAAAGCTAAAAATTTCAGAATTGCACCGTGCAATGTGGAGATATTACTGTTTGTGCATTTACAATATTCATTGATTTTTGCCATTGAAAAACATGTTTTTCATATACCAGAAATGTTTGAAGCTACTGACTGAATGAAAGGAGCTGGCATCTCACTCTCTTTGAATCTTCTTTATCATGCTAGGATTAGCAGGAAAAAGCAAAAAATTTCAGAATTGCACCTTGCAATGTGGAGATATTACTGTTTGTGCATTTACAATATTCATTGATTTTTGCCATTGAAAAACATGTTTTTCATATACCAGAAATGTTTGAAGCTACTGACTGAATGAAAGGAGCTGGCATCTCACTCTCTTTGAATCTTCTTTATCATGCTAGGATTAGCAGGAAAAAGCAAAAAATTTCAGAATTGCACCGTGCAATGTGGAGATATTACTGTTTGTGCATTTACAATATTCATTGATTTTTGCCATTGAAAAACATGTTTTTCATATACCAGAAATGTTTGAAGCTACTGACTGAATGAAAGGAGCTGGCATCTCACTCTCTTTGAATCTTCTTTATCATGCTAGGATTAACAGGAAAAAGCTAAAAATTTCAGAATTGCACCGTGCAATGTGGAGATATTACTGTTTGTGCATTTACAATATTCATTGATTTTTGCCATTGAAAAACGTCCAGAAATGTTTGAAGCTACTGACTGAATGAAAGGAGCTGGCATCTCACTCTCTTTGAATCTTCTTTATCATGCTAGGATTAGCAGGAAAAAGCAAAAAATTTCAGAATTGCACCTTGCAATGTGGAGATATTACTGTTTGTGCATTTACAATATTCATTGATTTTTGCCATTGAAAAACATGTTTTTCATATACCAGAAATGTTTGAAGCTACTGACTGAATGAAAGGAGCTGGCATCTCACTCTCTTTGAATCTTCTTTATCATGCTAGGATTAACAGGAAAAAGCAAAAAATTTCAGAATTGCACCGTGCAATGTGGAGATATTACTGTTTGTGCATTTACAATATTCATTGATTTTTGCCATTGAAAAACGTCCAGAAATGTTTGAAGCTACTGACTGAATGAAAGGAGCTGGCATCTCACTCTCTTTGAATCTTCTTTATCATGCTAGGATTAACAGGAAAAAGCTAAAAATTTCAGAATTGCACCTTGCAATGTGGAGATATTACTGTTTGTGCATTTACAATATTCATTGATTTTTGCCATTGAAAAACATGTTTTTCATATACCAGAAATGTTTGAAGCTACTGACTGAATGAAAGGAGCTGGCATCTCACTCTCTTTGAATCTTCTTTATCATGCTAGGATTAACAGGAAAAAGCTAAAAATTTCAGAATTGCACCTTGCAATGTGGAGATATTACTGTTTGTGCATTTACAATATTCATTGATTTTTGCCATTGAAAAACATGTTTTTCATATACCAGAAATGTTTGAAGCTACTGACTGAATGAAAGGAGCTGGCATCTCACTCTCTTTGAATCTTCTTTATCATGCTAGGATTAGCAGGAAAAAGCAAAAAATTTCAGAATTGCACCGTGCAATGTGGAGATATTACTGTTTGTGCATTTACAATATTCATTGATTTTTGCCATTGAAAAACATGTTTTTCATATACCAGAAATGTTTGAAGCTACTGACTGAATGAAAGGAGCTGGCATCTCACTCTCTTTGAATCTTCTTTATCATGCTAGGATTAGCAGGAAAAAGCAAAAAATTTCAGAATTGCACCGTGCAATGTGGAGATATTACTGTTTGTGCATTTACAATATTCATTGATTTTTGCCATTGAAAAACATGTTTTTCATATACCAGAAATGTTTGAAGCTACTGACTGAATGAAAGGAGCTGGCATCTCACTCTCTTTGAATCTTCTTTATCATGCTAGGATTAGCAGGAAAAAGCAAAAAATTTCAGAATTGCACCGTGCAATGTGGAGATATTACTGTTTGTGCATTTACAATATTCATTGATTTTTGCCATTGAAAAACATGTTTTTCATATACCAGAAATGTTTGAAGCTACTGACTGAATGAAAGGAGCTGGCATCTCACTCTCTTTGAATCTTCTTTATCATGCTAGGATTAGCAGGAAAAAGCAAAAAATTTCAGAATTGCACCGTGCAATGTGGAGATATTACTGTTTGTGCATTTACAATATTCATTGATTTTTGCCATTGAAAAACATGTTTTTCATATACCAGAAATGTTTGAAGCTACTGACTGAATGAAAGGAGCTGGCATCTCACTCTCTTTGAATCTTCTTTATCATGCTAGGATTAGCAGGAAAAAGCAAAAAATTTCAGAATTGCACCTTGCAATGTGGAGATATTACTGTTTGTGCATTTACAATATTCATTGATTTTTGCCATTGAAAAACATGTTTTTCATATACCAGAAATGTTTGAAGCTACTGACTGAATGAAAGGAGCTGGCATCTCACTCTCTTTGAATCTTCTTTATCATGCTAGGATTAGCAGGAAAAAGCAAAAAATTTCAGAATTGCACCTTGCAATGTGGAGATATTACTGTTTGTGCATTTACAATATTCATTGATTTTTGCCATTGAAAAACATGTTTTTCATATACCAGAAATGTTTGAAGCTACTGACTGAATGAAAGGAGCTGGCATCTCACTCTCTTTGAATCTTCTTTATCATGCTAGGATTAGCAGGAAAAAGCAAAAAATTTCAGAATTGCACCTTGCAATGTGGAGATATTACTGTTTGTGCATTTACAATATTCATTGATTTTTGCCATTGAAAAACGTCCAGAAATGTTTGAAGCTACTGACTGAATGAAAGGAGCTGGCATCTCACTCTCTTTGAATCTTCTTTATCATGCTAGGATTAACAGGAAAAAGCTAAAAATTTCAGAATTGCACCTTGCAATGTGGAGATATTACTGTTTGTGCATTTACAATATTCATTGATTTTTGCCATTGAAAAACATGTTTTTCATATACCAGAAATGTTTGAAGCTACTGACTGAATGAAAGGAGCTGGCATCTCACTCTCTTTGAATCTTCTTTATCATGCTAGGATTAACAGGAAAAAGCAAAAAATTTCAGAATTGCACCGTGCAATGTGGAGATATTACTGTTTGTGCATTTACAATATTCATTGATTTTTGCCATTGAAAAACATGTTTTTCATATACCAGAAATGTTTGAAGCTACTGACTGAATGAAAGGAGCTGGCATCTCACTCTCTTTGAATCTTCTTTATCATGCTAGGATTAGCAGGAAAAAGCTAAAAATTTCAGAATTGCACCGTGCAATGTGGAGATATTACTGTTTGTGCATTTACAATATTCATTGATTTTTGCCATTGAAAAACATGTTTTTCATATACCAGAAATGTTTGAAGCTACTGACTGAATGAAAGGAGCTGGCATCTCACTCTCTTTGAATCTTCTTTATCATGCTAGGATTAACAGGAAAAAGCTAAAAATTTCAGAATTGCACCGTGCAATGTGGAGATATTACTGTTTGTGCATTTACAATATTCATTGATTTTTGCCATTGAAAAACATGTTTTTCATATACCAGAAATGTTTGAAGCTACTGACTGAATGAAAGGAGCTGGCATCTCACTCTCTTTGAATCTTCTTTATCATGCTAGGATTAGCAGGAAAAAGCAAAAAATTTCAGAATTGCACCTTGCAATGTGGAGATATTACTGTTTGTGCATTTACAATATTCATTGATTTTTGCCATTGAAAAACGTCCAGAAATGTTTGAAGCTACTGACTGAATGAAAGGAGCTGGCATCTCACTCTCTTTGAATCTTCTTTATCATGCTAGGATTAGCAGGAAAAAGCAAAAAATTTCAGAATTGCACCGTGCAATGTGGAGATATTACTGTTTGTGCATTTACAATATTCATTGATTTTTGCCATTGAAAAACGTCCAGAAATGTTTGAAGCTACTGACTGAATGAAAGGAGCTGGCATCTCACTCTCTTTGAATCTTATTTATCATGCTAGGATTAACAGGAAAAAGCTAAAAATTTCAGAATTGCACCGTGCAATGTGGAGATATTACTGTTTGTGCATTTACAATATTCATTGATTTTTGCCATTGAAAAACATGTTTTTCATATACCAGAAATGTTTGAAGCTACTGACTGAATGAAAGGAGCTGGCATCTCACTCTCTTTGAATCTTCTTTATCATGCTAGGATTAGCAGGAAAAAGCAAAAAATTTCAGAATTGCACCTTGCAATGTGGAGATATTACTGTTTGTGCATTTACAATATTCATTGATTTTTGCCATTGAAAAACGTCCAGAAATGTTTGAAGCTACTGACTGAATGAAAGGAGCTGGCATCTCACTCTCTTTGAATCTTCTTTATCATGCTAGGATTAACAGGAAAAAGCTAAAAATTTCAGAATTGCACCTTGCAATGTGGAGATATTACTGTTTGTGCATTTACAATATTCATTGATTTTTGCCATTGAAAAACATGTTTTTCATATACCAGAAATGTTTGAAGCTACTGACTGAATGAAAGGAGCTGGCATCTCACTCTCTTTGAATCTTCTTTATCATGCTAGGATTAACAGGAAAAAGCTAAAAATTTCAGAATTGCACCTTGCAATGTGGAGATATTACTGTTTGTGCATTTACAATATTCATTGATTTTTGCCATTGAAAAACATGTTTTTCATATACCAGAAATGTTTGAAGCTACTGACTGAATGAAAGGAGCTGGCATCTCACTCTCTTTGAATCTTCTTTATCATGCTAGGATTAACAGGAAAAAGCAAAAAATTTCAGAATTGCACCGTGCAATGTGGAGATATTACTGTTTGTGCATTTACAATATTCATTGATTTTTGCCATTGAAAAACATGTTTTTCATATACCAGAAATGTTTGAAGCTACTGACTGAATGAAAGGAGCTGGCATCTCACTCTCTTTGAATCTTCTTTATCATGCTAGGATTAGCAGGAAAAAGCAAAAAATTTCAGAATTGCACCGTGCAATGTGGAGATATTACTGTTTGTGCATTTACAATATTCATTGATTTTTGCCATTGAAAAACATGTTTTTCATATACCAGAAATGTTTGAAGCTACTGACTGAATGAAAGGAGCTGGCATCTCACTCTCTTTGAATCTTCTTTATCATGCTAGGATTAACAGGAAAAAGCTAAAAATTTCAGAATTGCACCGTGCAATGTGGAGATATTACTGTTTGTGCATTTACAATATTCATTGATTTTTGCCATTGAAAAACATGTTTTTCATATACCAGAAATGTTTGAAGCTACTGACTGAATGAAAGGAGCTGGCATCTCACTCGCTTTGAATCTTCTTTATCATGCTAGGATTAACAGGAAAAAGCAAAAAATTTCAGAATTGCACCGTGCAATGTGGAGATATTACTGTTTGTGCATTTACAATATTCATTGATTTTTGCCATTGAAAAACATGTTTTTCATATACCAGAAATGTTTGAAGCTACTGACTGAATGAAAGGAGCTGGCATCTCACTCTCTTTGAATCTTCTTTATCATGCTAGGATTAACAGGAAAAAGCTAAAAATTTCAGAATTGCACCGTGCAATGTGGAGATATTACTGTTTGTGCATTTACAATATTCATTGATTTTTGCCATTGAAAAACGTCCAGAAATGTTTGAAGCTACTGACTGAATGAAAGGAGCTGGCATCTCACTCTCTTTGAATCTTCTTTATCATGCTAGGATTAACAGGAAAAAGCAAAAAATTTCAGAATTGCACCTTGCAATGTGGAGATATTACTGTTTGTGCATTTACAATATTCATTGATTTTTGCCATTGAAAAACGTCCAGAAATGTTTGAAGCTACTGACTGAATGAAAGGAGCTGGCATCTCACTCTCTTTGAATCTTCTTTATCATGCTAGGATTAGCAGGAAAAAGCAAAAAATTTCAGAATTGCACCGTGCAATGTGGAGATATTACTGTTTGTGCATTTACAATATTCATTGATTTTTGCCATTGAAAAACGTCCAGAAATGTTTGAAGCTACTGACTGAATGAAAGGAGCTGGCATCTCACTCTCTTTGAATCTTCTTTATCATGCTAGGATTAACAGGAAAAAGCTAAAAATTTCAGAATTGCACCGTGCAATGTGGAGATATTACTGTTTGTGCATTTACAATATTCATTGATTTTTGCCATTGAAAAACATGTTTTTCATATACCAGAAATGTTTGAAGCTACTGACTGAATGAAAGGAGCAGGCATCTCACTCTCTTTGAATCTTCTTTATCATGCTAGGATTAACAGGAAAAAGCTAAAAATTTCAGAATTGCACCGTGCAATGTGGAGATATTACTGTTTGTGCATTTACAATATTCATTGATTTTTGCCATTGAAAAACATGTTTTTCATATACCAGAAATGTTTGAAGCTACTGACTGAATGAAAGGAGCTGGCATCTCACTCTCTTTGAATCTTCTTTATCATGCTAGGATTAACAGGAAAAAGCAAAAAATTTCAGAATTGCACCGTGCAATGTGGAGATATTACTGTTTGTGCATTTACAATATTCATTGATTTTTGCCATTGAAAAACGTCCAGAAATGTTTGAAGCTACTGACTGAATGAAAGGAGCTGGCATCTCACTCTCTTTGAATCTTCTTTATCATGCTAGGATTAATAGGAAAAAGCTAAAAATTTCAGAATTGCACCGTGCAATGTGGAGATATTACTGTTTGTGCATTTACAATATTCATTGATTTTTGCCATTGAAAAACATGTTTTTCATATACCAGAAATGTTTGAAGCTACTGACTGAATGAAAGGAGCTGGCATCTCACTCTCTTTGAATCTTCTTTATCATGCTAGGATTAAAAGGAAAAAGCTAAAAATTTCAGAATTGCACCTTGCAATGTGGAGATATTACTGTTTGTGCATTTACAATATTCATTGATTTTTGCCATTGAAAAACATGTTTTTCATATACCAGAAATGTTTGAAGCTACTGACTGAATGAAAGGAGCTGGCATCTCACTCTCTTTGAATCTTCTTTATCATGCTAGGATTAGCAGGAAAAAGCAAAAAATTTCAGAATTGCACCGTGCAATGTGGAGATATTACTGTTTGTGCATTTACAATATTCATTGATTTTTGCCATTGAAAAACATGTTTTTCATATACCAGAAATGTTTGAAGCTACTGACTGAATGAAAGGAGCTGGCATCTCACTCTCTTTGAATCTTCTTTATCATGCTAGGATTAACATTAAAAAGCTAAAAATTTCAGAATTGCACCGTGCAATGTGGAGATATTACTGTTTGTGCATTTACAATATTCATTGATTTTTGCCATTGAAAAACGTCCAGAAATGTTTGAAGCTACTGACTGAATGAAAGGAGCTGGCATCTCACTCTCTTTGAATCTTCTTTATCATGCTAGGATTAGCAGGAAAAAGCAAAAAATTTCAGAATTGCACCGTGCAATGTGGAGATATTACTGTTTGTGCATTTACAATATTCATTGATTTTTGCCATTGAAAAACATGTTTTTCATATACCAGAAATGTTTGAAGCTACTGACTGAATGAAAGGAGCTGGCATCTCACTCTCTTTGAATCTTCTTTATCATGCTAGGATTAACAGGAAAAAGCTAAAAATTTCAGAATTGCACCGTGCAATGTGGAGATATTACTGTTTGTGCATTTACAATATTCATTGATTTTTGCCATTGAAAAACGTCCAGAAATGTTTGAAGCTACTGACTGAATGAAAGGAGCTGGCATCTCACTCTCTTTGAATCTTCTTTATCATGCTAGGATTAACAGGAAAAAGCTAAAAATTTCAGAATTGCACCTTGCAATGTGGAGATATTACTGTTTGTGCATTTACAATATTCATTGATTTTTGCCATTGAAAAACATGTTTTTCATATACCAGAAATGTTTGAAGCTACTGACTGAATGAAAGGAGCTGGCATCTCACTCTCTTTGAATCTTCTTTATCATGCTAGGATTAGCAGGAAAAAGCAAAAAATTTCAGAATTGCACCTTGCAATGTGGAGATATTACTGTTTGTGCATTTACAATATTCATTGATTTTTGCCATTGAAAAACGTCCAGAAATGTTTGAAGCTACTGACTGAATGAAAGGAGCTGGCATCTCACTCTCTTTGAATCTTCTTTATCATGCTAGGATTAACAGGAAAAAGCTAAAAATTTCAGAATTGCACCGTGCAATGTGGAGATATTACTGTTTGTGCATTTACAATATTCATTGATTTTTGCCTTTGAAAAACATGTTTTTCATATACCAGAAATGTTTGAAGCTACTGACTGAATGAAAGGAGCTGGCATCTCACTCTCTTTGAATCTTCTTTATCATGCTAGGATTAGCAGGAAAAAGCAAAAAATTTCAGAATTGCACCGTGCAATGTGGAGATATTACTGTTTGTGCATTTACAATATTCATTGATTTTTGCCATTGAAAAACATGTTTTTCATATACCAGAAATGTTTGAAGCTACTGACTGAATGAAAGGAGCTGGCATCTCACTCTCTTTGAATCTTCTTTATCATGCTAGGATTAGCAGGAAAAAGCAAAAAATTTCAGAATTGCACCTTGCAATGTGGAGATATTACTGTTTGTGCATTTACAATATTCATTGATTTTTGCCATTGAAAAACATGTTTTTCATATACCAGAACTGTTTGAAGCTACTGACTGAATGAAAGGAGCTGGCATCTCACTCTCTTTGAATCTTCTTTATCATGCTAGGATTAACAGGAAAAAGCAAAAAATTTCAGAATTGCACCGTGCAATGTGGAGATATTACTGTTTGTGCATTTACAATATTCATTGATTTTTGCCATTGAAAAACGTCCAGAAATGTTTGAAGCTACTGACTGAATGAAAGGAGCTGGCATCTCACTCTCTTTGAATCTTCTTTATCATGCTAGGATTAGCAGGAAAAAGCTAAAAATTTCAGAATTGCACCTTGCAATGTGGAGATATTACTGTTTGTGCATTTACAATATTCATTGATTTTTGCCATTGAAAAACATGTTTTTCATATACCAGAAATGTTTGAAGCTACTGACTGAATGAAAGGAGCTGGCATCTCACTCTCTTTGAATCTTCTTTATCATGCTAGGATTAGCAGGAAAAAGCTAAAAATTTCAGAATTGCACCGTGCAATGTGGAGATATTACTGTTTGTGCATTTACAATATTCATTGATTTTTGCCATTGAAAAACATGTTTTTCATATACCAGAAATGTTTGAAGCTACTGACTGAATGAAAGGAGCTGGCATCTCACTCTCTTTGAATCTTCTTTATCATGCTAGGATTAGCAGGAAAAAGCAAAAAATTTCAGAATTGCACCTTGCAATGTGGAGATATTACTGTTTGTGCATTTACAATATTCATTGATTTTTGCCATTGAAAAACATGTTTTTCATATACCAGAAATGTTTGAAGCTACTGACTGAATGAAAGGAGCTGGCATCTCACTCTCTTTGAATCTTCTTTATCATGCTAGGATTAGCAGGAAAAAGCAAAAAATTTCAGAATTGCACCGTGCAATGTGGAGATATTACTGTTTGTGCATTTACAATATTCATTGATTTTTGCCATTGAAAAACGTCCAGAAATGTTTGAAGCTACTGACTGAATGAAAGGAGCTGGCATCTCACTCTCTTTGAATCTTCTTTATCATGCTAGGATTAACAGGAAAAAGCTAAAAATTTCAGAATTGCACCGTGCAATGTGGAGATATTACTGTTTGTGCATTTACAATATTCATTGATTTTTGCCATTGAAAAACATGTTTTTCATATACCAGAAATGTTTGAAGCTACTGACTGAATGAAAGGAGCTGGCATCTCACTCTCTTTGAATCTTCTTTATCATGCTAGGATTAACAGGAAAAAGCAAAAAATTTCAGAATTGCACCTTGCAATGTGGAGATATTACTGTTTGTGCATTTACAATATTCATTGATTTTTGCCATTGAAAAACATGTTTTTCATATACCAGAAATGTTTGAAGCTACTGACTGAATGAAAGGAGCTGGCATCTCACTCTCTTTGAATCTTCTTTATCATGCTAGGATTAACAGGAAAAAGCTAAAAATTTCAGAATTGCACCGTGCAATGTGGAGATATTACTGTTTGTGCATTTACAATATTCATTGATTTTTGCCATTGAAAAACATGTTTTTCATATACCAGAAATGTTTGAAGCTACTGACTGAATGAAAGGAGCTGGCATCTCACTCTCTTTGAATCTTCTTTATCATGCTAGGATTAGCAGGAAAAAGCAAAAAATTTCAGAATTGCACCGTGCAATGTGGAGATATTACTGTTTGTGCATTTACAATATTCATTGATTTTTGCCATTGAAAAACATGTTTTTCATATACCAGAAATGTTTGAAGCTACTGACTGAATGAAAGGAGCTGGCATCTCACTCTCTTTGAATCTTCTTTATCATGCTAGGATTAACAGGAAAAAGCTAAAAATTTCAGAATTGCACCGTGCAATGTGGAGATATTACTGTTTGTGCATTTACAATATTCATTGATTTTTGCCATTGAAAAACATGTTTTTCATATACCAGAAATGTTTGAAGCTACTGACTGAATGAAAGGAGCTGGCATCTCACTCTCTTTGAATCTTCTTTATCATGCTAGGATTAACAGGAAAAAGCAAAAAATTTCAGAATTGCACCGTGCAATGTGGAGATATTACTGTTTGTGCATTTACAATATTCATTGATTTTTGCCATTGAAAAACATGTTTTTCATATACCAGAAATGTTTGAAGCTACTGACTGAATGAAAGGAGCTGGCATCTCACTCTCTTTGAATCTTCTTTATCATGCTAGGATTAACAGGAAAAAGCTAAAAATTTCAGAATTGCACCGTGCAATGTGGAGATATTACTGTTTGTGCATTTACAATATTCATTGATTTTTGCCATTGAAAAACGTCCAGAAATGTTTGAAGCTACTGACTGAATGAAAGGAGCTGGCATCTCACTCTCTTTGAATCTTCTTTATCATGCTAGGATTAGCAGGAAAAAGCAAAAAATTTCAGAATTGCACCTTGCAATGTGGAGATATTACTGTTTGTGCATTTACAATATTCATTGATTTTTGCCATTGAAAAACGTCCAGAAATGTTTGAAGCTACTGACTGAATGAAAGGAGCTGGCATCTCACTCTCTTTGAATCTTCTTTATCATGCTAGGATTAGCAGGAAAAAGCAAAAAATTTCAGAATTGCACCGTGCAATGTGGAGATATTACTGTTTGTGCATTTACAATATTCATTGATTTTTGCCATTGAAAAACGTCCAGAAATGTTTGAAGCTACTGACTGAATGAAAGGAGCTGGCATCTCACTCTCTTTGAATCTTCTTTATCATGCTAGGATTAACAGGAAAAAGCTAAAAATTTCAGAATTGCACCGTGCAATGTGGAGATATTACTGTTTGTGCATTTACAATATTCATTGATTTTTGCCATTGAAAAACATGTTTTTCATATACCAGAAATGTTTGAAGCTACTGACTGAATGAAAGGAGCTGGCATCTCACTCTCTTTGAATCTTCTTTATCATGCTAGGATTAACAGGAAAAAGCTAAAAATTTCAGAATTGCACCGTGCAATGTGGAGATATTACTGTTTGTGCATTTACAATATTCATTGATTTTTGCCATTGAAAAACATGTTTTTCATATACCAGAAATGTTTGAAGCTACTGACTGAATGAAAGGAGCTGGCATCTCACTCTCTTTGAATCTTCTTTATCATGCTAGGATTAACAGGAAAAAGCAAAAAATTTCAGAATTGCAATGTGCAATGTGGAGATATTACTGTTTGTGCATTTACAATATTCATTGATTTTTGCCATTGAAAAACGTCCAGAAATGTTTGAAGCTACTGACTGAATGAAAGGAGCTGGCATCTCACTCTCTTTGAATCTTCTTTATCATGCTAGGATTAACAGGAAAAAGCAAAAAATTTCAGAATTGCACCGTGCAATGTGGAGATATTACTGTTTGTGCATTTACAATATTCATTGATTTTTGCCATTGAAAAACATGTTTTTCATATACCAGAAATGTTTGAAGCTACTGACTGAATGAAAGGAGCTGGCATCTCACTCTCTTTGAATCTTCTTTATCATGCTAGGATTAACAGGAAAAAGCTAAAAATTTCAGAATTGCACCTTGCAATGTGGAGATATTACTGTTTGTGCATTTACAATATTCATTGATTTTTGCCATTGAAAAACATGTTTTTCATATACCAGAAATGTTTGAAGCTACTGACTGAATGAAAGGAGCTGGCATCTCACTCTCTTTGAATCTTCTTTATCATGCTAGGATTAGCAGGAAAAAGCAAAAAATTTCAGAATTGCACCGTGCAATGTGGAGATATTACTGTTTGTGCATTTACAATATTCATTGATTTTTGCCATTGAAAAACATGTTTTTCATATACCAGAAATGTTTGAAGCTACTGACTGAATGAAAGGAGCTGGCATCTCACTCTCTTTGAATCTTCTTTATCATGCTAGGATTAACAGGAAAAAGCTAAAAATTTCAGAATTGCACCGTGCAATGTGGAGATATTACTGTTTGTGCATTTACAATATTCATTGATTTTTGCCATTGAAAAACGTCCAGAAATGTTTGAAGCTACTGACTGAATGAAAGGAGCTGGCATCTCACTCTCTTTGAATCTTCTTTATCATGCTAGGATTAGCAGGAAAAAGCAAAAAATTTCAGAATTGCACCGTGCAATGTGGAGATATTACTGTTTGTGCATTTACAATATTCATTGATTTTTGCCATTGAAAAACATGTTTTTCATATACCAGAAATGTTTGAAGCTACTGACTGAATGAAAGGAGCTGGCATCTCACTCTCTTTGAATCTTCTTTATCATGCTAGGATTAACAGGAAAAAGCTAAAAATTTCAGAATTGCACCTTGCAATGTGGAGATATTACTGTTTGTGCATTTACAATATTCATTGATTTTTGCCATTGAAAAACGTCCAGAAATGTTTGAAGCTACTGACTGAATGAAAGGAGCTGGCATCTCACTCTCTTTGAATCTTCTTTATCATGCTAGGATTAACAGGAAAAAGCTAAAAATTTCAGAATTGCACCTTGCAATGTGGAGATATTACTGTTTGTGCATTTACAATATTCATTGATTTTTGCCATTGAAAAACATGTTTTTCATATACCAGAAATGTTTGAAGCTACTGACTGAATGAAAGGAGCTGGCATCTCACTCTCTTTGAATCTTCTTTATCATGCTAGGATTAGCAGGAAAAAGCAAAAAATTTCAGAATTGCACCTTGCAATGTGGAGATATTACTGTTTGTGCATTTACAATATTCATTGATTTTTGCCATTGAAAAACGTCCAGAAATGTTTGAAGCTACTGACTGAATGAAAGGAGCTGGCATCTCACTCTCTTTGAATCTTCTTTATCATGCTAGGATTAACAGGAAAAAGCTAAAAATTTCAGAATTGCACCGTGCAATGTGGAGATATTACTGTTTGTGCATTTACAATATTCATTGATTTTTGCCATTGAAAAACATGTTTTTCATATACCAGAAATGTTTGAAGCTACTGACTGAATGAAAGGAGCTGGCATCTCACTCTCTTTGAATCTTCTTTATCATGCTAGGATTAGCAGGAAAAAGCAAAAAATTTCAGAATTGCACCGTGCAATGTGGAGATATTACTGTTTGTGCATTTACAATATTCATTGATTTTTGCCATTGAAAAACATGTTTTTCATATACCAGAAATGTTTGAAGCTACTGACTGAATGAAAGGAGCTGGCATCTCACTCTCTTTGAATCTTCTTTATCATGCTAGGATTAGCAGGAAAAAGCAAAAAATTTCAGAATTGCAACTTGCAATGTGGAGATATTACTGTTTGTGCATTTACAATATTCATTGATTTTTGCCATTGAAAAACATGTTTTTCATATACCAGAAATGTTTGAAGCTACTGACTGAATGAAAGGAGCTGGCATCTCACTCTCTTTGAATCTTCTTTATCATGCTAGGATTAACAGGAAAAAGCTAAAAATTTCAGAATTGCACCGTGCAATGTGGAGATATTACTGTTTGTGCATTTACAATATTCATTGATTTTTGCCATTGAAAAACGTCCAGAAATGTTTGAAGCTACTGACTGAATGAAAGGAGCTGGCATCTCACTCTCTTTGAATCTTCTTTATCATGCTAGGATTAGCAGGAAAAAGCAAAAAATTTCAGAATTGCACCTTGCAATGTGGAGATATTACTGTTTGTGCATTTACAATATTCATTGATTTTTGCCATTGAAAAACATGTTTTTCATATACCAGAAATGTTTGAAGCTACTGACTGAATGAAAGGAGCTGGCATCTCACTCTCTTTGAATCTTCTTTATCATGCTAGGATTAACAGGAAAAAGCAAAAAATTTCAGAATTGCACCGTGCAATGTGGAGATATTACTGTTTGTGCATTTACAATATTCATTGATTTTTGCCATTGAAAAACGTCCAGAAATGTTTGAAGCTACTGACTGAATGAAAGGAGCTGGCATCTCACTCTCTTTGAATCTTCTTTATCATGCTAGGATTAACAGGAAAAAGCTAAAAATTTCAGAATTGCACCTTGCAATGTGGAGATATTACTGTTTGTGCATTTACAATATTCATTGATTTTTGCCATTGAAAAACATGTTTTTCATATACCAGAAATGTTTGAAGCTACTGACTGAATGAAAGGAGCTGGCATCTCACTCTCTTTGAATCTTCTTTATCATGCTAGGATTAACAGGAAAAAGCTAAAAATTTCAGAATTGCACCTTGCAATGTGGAGATATTACTGTTTGTGCATTTACAATATTCATTGATTTTTGCCATTGAAAAACATGTTTTTCATATACCAGAAATGTTTGAAGCTACTGACTGAATGAAAGGAGCTGGCATCTCACTCTCTTTGAATCTTCTTTATCATGCTAGGATTAGCAGGAAAAAGCAAAAAATTTCAGAATTGCACCGTGCAATGTGGAGATATTACTGTTTGTGCATTTACAATATTCATTGATTTTTGCCATTGAAAAACATGTTTTTCATATACCAGAAATGTTTGAAGCTACTGACTGAATGAAAGGAGCTGGCATCTCACTCTCTTTGAATCTTCTTTATCATGCTAGGATTAGCAGGAAAAAGCAAAAAATTTCAGAATTGCACCGTGCAATGTGGAGATATTACTGTTTGTGCATTTACAATATTCATTGATTTTTGCCATTGAAAAACATGTTTTTCATATACCAGAAATGTTTGAAGCTACTGACTGAATGAAAGGAGCTGGCATCTCACTCTCTTTGAATCTTCTTTATCATGCTAGGATTAGCAGGAAAAAGCAAAAAATTTCAGAATTGCACCTTGCAATGTGGAGATATTACTGTTTGTGCATTTACAATATTCATTGATTTTTGCCATTGAAAAACATGTTTTTCATATACCAGAAATGTTTGAAGCTACTGACTGAATGAAAGGAGCTGGCATCTCACTCTCTTTGAATCTTCTTTATCATGCTAGGATTAACAGGAAAAAGCTAAAAATTTCAGAATTGCACCTTGCAATGTGGAGATATTACTGTTTGTGCATTTACAATATTCATTGATTTTTGCCATTGAAAAACATGTTTTTCATATACCAGAAATGTTTGAAGCTACTGACTGAATGAAAGGAGCTGGCATCTCACTCTCTTTGAATCTTCTTTATCATGCTAGGATTAGCAGGAAAAAGCTAAAAATTTCAGAATTGCACCGTGCAATGTGGAGATATTACTGTTTGTGCATTTACAATATTCATTGATTTTTGCCATTGAAAAACATGTTTTTCATATACCAGAAATGTTTGAAGCTACTGACTGAATGAAAGGAGCTGGCATCTCACTCTCTTTGAATCTTCTTTATCATGCTAGGATTAGCAGGAAAAAGCAAAAAATTTCAGAATTGCACCTTGCAATGTGGAGATATTACTGTTTGTGCATTTACAATATTCATTGATTTTTGCCATTGAAAAACATGTTTTTCATATACCAGAAATGTTTGAAGCTACTGACTGAATGAAAGGAGCTGGCATCTCACTCTCTTTGAATCTTCTTTATCATGCTAGGATTAGCAGGAAAAAGCAAAAAATTTCAGAATTGCACCGTGCAATGTGGAGATATTACTGTTTGTGCATTTACAATATTCATTGATTTTTGCCATTGAAAAACATGTTTTTCATATACCAGAAATGTTTGAAGCTACTGACTGAATGAAAGGAGCTGGCATCTCACTCTCTTTGAATCTTCTTTATCATGCTAGGATTAGCAGGAAAAAGCAAAAAATTTCAGAATTGCACCTTGCAATGTGGAGATATTACTGTTTGTGCATTTACAATATTCATTGATTTTTGCCATTGAAAAACATGTTTTTCATATACCAGAAATGTTTGAAGCTACTGACTGAATGAAAGGAGCTGGCATCTCACTCTCTTTGAATCTTCTTTATCATGCTAGGATTAACAGGAAAAAGCTAAAAATTTCAGAATTGCACCGTGCAATGTGGAGATATTACTGTTTGTGCATTTACAATATTCATTGATTTTTGCCATTGAAAAACGTCCAGAAATGTTTGAAGCTACTGACTGAATGAAAGGAGCTGGCATCTCACTCTCTTTGAATCTTCTTTATCATGCTAGGATTAGCAGGAAAAAGCAAAAAATTTCAGAAGTGCACCTTGCAATGTGGAGATATTACTGTTTGTGCATTTACAATATTCATTGATTTTTGCCATTGAAAAACATGTTTTTCATATACCAGAAATGTTTGAAGCTACTGACTGAATGAAAGGAGCTGGCATCTCACTCTCTTTGAATCTTCTTTATCATGCTAGGATTAACAGGAAAAAGCAAAAAATTTCAGAATTGCACCGTGCAATGTGGAGATATTACTGTTTGTGCATTTACAATATTCATTGATTTTTGCCATTGAAAAACGTCCAGAAATGTTTGAAGCTACTGACTGAATGAAAGGAGCTGGCATCTCACTCTCTTTGAATCTTCTTTATCATGCTAGGATTAACAGGAAAAAGCTAAAAATTTCAGAATTGCACCTTGCAATGTGGAGATATTACTGTTTGTGCATTTACAATATTCATTGATTTTTGCCATTGAAAAACATGTTTTTCATATACCAGAAATGTTTGAAGCTACTGACTGAATGAAAGGAGCTGGCATCTCACTCTCTTTGAATCTTCTTTATCATGCTAGGATTAACAGGAAAAAGCTAAAAATTTCAGAATTGCACCTTGCAATGTGGAGATATTACTGTTTGTGCATTTACAATATTCAGTGATTTTTGCCATTGAAAAACATGTTTTTCATATACCAGAAATGTTTGAAGCTACTGACTGAATGAAAGGAGCTGGCATCTCACTCTCTTTGAATCTTCTTTATCATGCTAGGATTAGCAGGAAAAAGCAAAAAATTTCAGAATTGCACCGTGCAATGTGGAGATATTACTGTTTGTGCATTTACAATATTCATTGATTTTTGCCATTGAAAAACATGTTTTTCATATACCAGAAATGTTTGAAGCTACTGACTGAATGAAAGGAGCTGGCATCTCACTCTCTTTGAATCTTCTTTATCATGCTAGGATTAGCAGGAAAAAGCAAAAAATTTCAGAATTGCACCGTGCAATGTGGAGATATTACTGTTTGTGCATTTACAATATTCATTGATTTTTGCCATTGAAAAACATGTTTTTCATATACCAGAAATGTTTGAAGCTACTGACTGAATGAAAGGAGCTGGCATCTCACTCTCTTTGAATCTTCTTTATCATGCTAGGATTAGCAGGAAAAAGCAAAAAATTTCAGAATTGCACCGTGCAATGTGGAGATATTACTGTTTGTGCATTTACAATATTCATTGATTTTTGCCATTGAAAAACATGTTTTTCATATACCAGAAATGTTTGAAGCTACTGACTGAATGAAAGGAGCTGGCATCTCACTCTCTTTGAATCTTCTTTATCATGCTAGGATTAGCAGGAAAAAGCAAAAAATTTCAGAATTGCACCGTGCAATGTGGAGATATTACTGTTTGTGCATTTACAATATTCATTGATTTTTGCCATTGAAAAACATGTTTTTCATATACCAGAAATGTTTGAAGCTACTGACTGAATGAAAGGAGCTGGCATCTCACTCTCTTTGAATCTTCTTTATCATGCTAGGATTAGCAGGAAAAAGCAAAAAATTTCAGAATTGCACCTTGCAATGTGGAGATATTACTGTTTGTGCATTTACAATATTCATTGATTTTTGCCATTGAAAAACATGTTTTTCATATACCAGAAATGTTTGAAGCTACTGACTGAATGAAAGGAGCTGGCATCTCACTCTCTTTGAATCTTCTTTATCATGCTAGGATTAGCAGGAAAAAGCAAAAAATTTCAGATTTGCACCTTGCAATGTGGAGATATTACTGTTTGTGCATTTACAATATTCATTGATTTTTGCCATTGAAAAACGTCCAGAAATGTTTGAAGCTACTGACTGAATGAAAGGAGCTGGCATCTCACTCTCTTTGAATCTACTTTATCATGCTAGGATTAACAGGAAAAAGCTAAAAATTTCAGAATTGCACCTTGCAATGTGGAGATATTACTGTTTGTGCATTTACAATATTCATTGATTTTTGCCATTGAAAAACATGTTTTTCATATACCAGAAATGTTTGAAGCTACTGACTGAATGAAAGGAGCTGGCATCTCACTCTCTTTGAATCTTCTTTATCATGCTAGGATTAACAGGAAAAAGCAAAAAATTTCAGAATTGCACCGTGCAATGTGGAGATATTACTGTTTGTGCATTTACAATATTCATTGATTTTTGCCATTGAAAAACATGTTTTTCATATACCAGAAATGTTTGAAGCTACTGACTGAATGAAAGGAGCTGGCATCTCACTCTCTTTGAATCTTCTTTATCATGCTAGGATTAGCAGGAAAAAGCTAAAAATTTCAGAATTGCACCGTGCAATGTGGAGATATTACTGTTTGTGCATTTACAATATTCATTGATTTTTGAAATTGAAAAACATGTTTTTCATATACCAGAAATGTTTGAAGCTACTGACTGAATGAAAGGAGCTGGCATCTCACTCTCTTTGAATCTTCTTTATCATGCTAGGATTAACAGGAAAAAGCTAAAAATTTCAGAATTGCACCGTGCAATGTGGAGATATTACTGTTTGTGCATTTACAATATTCATTGATTTTTGCCATTGAAAAACATGTTTTTCATATACCAGAAATGTTTGAAGCTACTGACTGAATGAAAGGAGCTGGCATCTCACTCTCTTTGAATCTTCTTTATCATGCTAGGATTAGCAGGAAAAAGCAAAAAATTTCAGAATTGCACCTTGCAATGTGGAGATATTACTGTTTGTGCATTTACAATATTCATTGATTTTTGCCATTGAAAAACGTCCAGAAATGTTTGAAGCTACTGACTGAATGAAAGGAGCTGGCATCTCACTCTCTTTGAATCTTCTTTATCATGCTAGGATTAGCAGGAAAAAGCAAAAAATTTCAGAATTGCACCGTGCAATGTGGAGATATTACTGTTTGTGCATTTACAATATTCATTGATTTTTGCCATTGAAAAACGTCCAGAAATGTTTGAAGCTACTGACTGAATGAAAGGAGCTGGCATCTCACTCTCTTTGAATCTTCTTTATCATGCTAGGATTAGCAGGAAAAAGCAAAAAATTTCAGAATTGCACCGTGCAATGTGGAGATATTACTGTTTGTGCATTTACAATATTCATTGATTTTTGCCATTGAAAAACATGTTTTTCATATACCAGAAATGTTTGAAGCTACTGACTGAATGAAAGGAGCTGGCATCTCACTCTCTTTGAATCTTCTTTATCATGCTAGGATTAACAGGAAAAAGCAAAAAATTTCAGAATTGCACCGTGCAATGTGGAGATATTACTGTTTGTGCATTTACAATATTCATTGATTTTTGCCATTGAAAAACGTCCAGAAATGTTTGAAGCTACTGACTGAATGAAAGGAGCTGGCATCTCACTCTCTTTGAATCTTCTTTATCATGCTAGGATTAGCAGGAAAAAGCAAAAAATTTCAGAATTGCACCGTGCAATGTGGAGATATTACTGTTTGTGCATTTACAATATTCATTGATTTTTGCCATTGAAAAACATGTTTTTCATATACCAGAAATGTTTGAAGCTACTGACTGAATGAAAGGAGCTGGCATCTCACTCTCTTTGAATCTTCTTTATCATGCTAGGATTAACAGGAAAAAGCAAAAAATTTCAGAATTGCACCGTGCAATGTGGAGATATTACTGTTTGTGCATTTACAATATTCATTGATTTTTGCCATTGAAAAACATGTTTTTCATATACCAGAAATGTTTGAAGCTACTGACTGAATGAAAGGAGCTGGCATCTCACTCTCTTTGAATCTTCTTTATCATGCTAGGATTAGCAGGAAAAAGCAAAAAATTTCAGAATTGCACCTTGCAATGTGGAGATATTACTGTTTGTGCATTTACAATATTCATTGATTTTTGCCATTGAAAAACATGTTTTTCATATACCAGAAATGTTTGAAGCTACTGACTGAATGAAAGGAGCTGGCATCTCACTCTCTTTGAATCTTCTTTATCATGCTAGGATTAACAGGAAAAAGCAAAAAATTTCAGAATTGCACCGTGCAATGTGGAGATATTACTGTTTGTGCATTTACAATATTCATTGATTTTTGCCATTGAAAAACGTCCAGAAATGTTTGAAGCTACTGACTGAATGAAAGGAGCTGGCATCTCACTCTCTTTGAATCTTCTTTATCATGCTAGGATTAGCAGGAAAAAGCAAAAAATTTCAGAATTGCACCTTGCAATGTGGAGATATTACTGTTTGTGCATTTACAATATTCATTGATTTTTGCCATTGAAAAACATGTTTTTCATATACCAGAAATGTTTGAAGCTACTGACTGAATGAAAGGAGCTGGCATCTCACTCTCTTTGAATCTTCTTTATCATGCTAGGATTAACAGGAAAAAGCAAAAAATTTCAGAATTGCACCGTGCAATGTGGAGATATTACTGTTTGTGCATTTACAATATTCATTGATTTTTGCCATTGAAAAACGTCCAGAAATGTTTGAAGCTACTGACTGAATGAAAGGAGCTGGCATCTCACTCTCTTTGAATCTTCTTTATCATGCTAGGATTAGCAGGAAAAAGCTAAAAATTTCAGAATTGCACCTTGCAATGTGGAGATATTACTGTTTGTGCATTTACAATATTCATTGATTTTTGCCATTGAAAAACATGTTTTTCATATACCAGAAATGTTTGAAGCTACTGACTGAATGAAAGGAGCTGGCATCTCACTCTCTTTGAATCTTCTTTATCATGCTAGGATTAGCAGGAAAAAGCTAAAAATTTCAGAATTGCACCGTGCAATGTGGAGATATTACTGTTTGTGCATTTACAATATTCATTGATTTTTGCCATTGAAAAACATGTTTTTCATATACCAGAAATGTTTGAAGCTACTGACTGAATGAAAGGAGCTGGCATCTCACTCTCTTTGAATCTTCTTTATCATGCTAGGATTAGCAGGAAAAAGCTAAAAATTTCAGAATTGCACCTTGCAATGTGGAGATATTACTGTTTGTGCATTTACAATATTCATTGATTTTTGCCATTGAAAAACATGTTTTTCATATACCAGAAATGTTTGAAGCTACTGACTGAATGAAAGGAGCTGGCATCTCACTCTCTTTGAATCTTCTTTATCATGCTAGGATTAGCAGGAAAAAGCAAAAAATTTCAGAATTGCACCTTGCAATGTGGAGATATTACTGTTTGTGCATTTACAATATTCATTGATTTTTGCAATTGAAAAACATGTTTTTCATATACCAGAAATGTTTGAAGCTACTGACTGAATGAAAGGAGCTGGCATCTCACTCTCTTTGAATCTTCTTTATCATGCTAGGATTAACAGGAAAAAGCTAAAAATTTCAGAATTGCACCGTGCAATGTGGAGATATTACTGTTTGTGCATTTACAATATTCATTGATTTTTGCCATTGAAAAACGTCCAGAAATGTTTGAAGCTACTGACTGAATGAAAGGAGCTGGCATCTCACTCTCTTTGAATCTTCTTTATCATGCTAGGATTAGCAGGAAAAAGCAAAAAATTTCAGAATTGCACCTTGCAATGTGGAGATATTACTGTTTGTGCATTTACAATATTCATTGATTTTTGCCATTGAAAAACATGTTTTTCATATACCAGAAATGTTTGAAGCTACTGACTGAATGAAAGGAGCTGGCATCTCACTCTCTTTGAATCTTCTTTATCATGCTAGGATTAACAGGAAAAAGCAAAAAATTTCAGAATTGCACCGTGCAATGTGGAGATATTACTGTTTGTGCATTTACAATATTCATTGATTTTTGCCATTGAAAAACGTCCAGAAATGTTTGAAGCTACTGACTGAATGAAAGGAGCTGGCATCTCACTCTCTTTGAATCTTCTTTATCA
This sequence comes from Phyllobates terribilis, assembly GCF_046119375.1. NCBI lineage: Eukaryota > Metazoa > Chordata > Amphibia > Anura > Dendrobatidae > Phyllobates > Phyllobates terribilis. The sequence continues at coordinate 58,967 of NW_027366008.1, forward strand.
TGCTAGGATTAGCAGGAAAAAGCTAAAAATTTCAGAATTGCACCGTGCAATGTGGAGATATTACTGTTTGTGCATTTACAATATTCATTGATTTTTGCCATTGAAAAACATGTTTTTCATATACCAGAAATGTTTGAAGCTACTGACTGAATGAAAGGAGCTGGCATCTCACTCTCTTTGAATCTTCTTTATCATGCTAGGATTAGCAGGAAAAAGCTAAAAATTTCAGAATTGCACCGTGCAATGTGGAGATATTACTGTTTGTGCATTTACAATATTCATTGATTTTTGCCATTGAAAAACATGTTTTTCATATACCAGAAATGTTTGAAGCTACTGACTGAATGAAAGGAGCTGGCATCTCACTCTCTTTGAATCTTCTTTATCATGCTAGGATTAGCAGGAAAAAGCTAAAAATTTCAGAATTGCACCTTGCAATGTGGAGATATTACTGTTTGTGCATTTACAATATTCATTGATTTTTGCCATTGAAAAACATGTTTTTCATATACCAGAAATGTTTGAAGCTACTGACTGAATGAAAGGAGCTGGCATCTCACTCTCTTTGAATCTTCTTTATCATGCTAGGATTAGCAGGAAAAAGCTAAAAATTTCAGAATTGCACCTTGCAATGTGGAGATATTACTGTTTGTGCATTTACAATATTCATTGATTTTTGCCATTGAAAAACATGTTTTTCATATACCAGAAATGTTTGAAGCTACTGACTGAATGAAAGGAGCTGGCATCTCACTCTCTTTGAATCTTCTTCATCATGCTAGGATTAACAGGAAAAAGCAAAAAATTTCAGAATTGCACCGTGCAATGTGGAGATATTACTGTTTGTGCATTTACAATATTCATTGATTTTTGCCATTGAAAAACATGTTTTTCATATACCAGAAATGTTTGAAGCTACTGACTGAATGAAAGGAGCTGGCATCTCACTCTCTTTGAATCTTCTTTATCATGCTAGGATTAACAGGAAAAAGCTAAAAATTTCAGAATTGCACCTTGCAATGTGGAGATATTACTGTTTGTGCATTTACAATATTCATTGATTTTTGCCATTGAAAAACATGTTGTTATGCACACGCCCGGGCTAGAGCGGCGTGTGCATGTGACTGGTAGTGATTCCACTGGACCGTGCCGGAGAGTGAATGCCAGGAGGGGCGTAACTAAGTATCTGCCCGATCCGACCAAGGCGGCACGACGGCATACGACGCCAGAGCACCAAGGAGGAACCGAGCAGAGGGACCAGGTGCTACTCCAGGACAGACCCCGGACACGGCTGTTGACCCACACAGGGGAATACAGGAACTGACTGGTAGACTGGCAGGCAGGCGGGTATGCAGGCAGGCGGGTATGCAGGCAGGCGGGTATGCAGGCAGGCGGGTAAAGGTAAGCACAGATAGAGTGCAGACAGGGAGGCACTAGCAAGAAGGAACACAGGCGGGATAGGACCCAGTACACACCGGGATACAGGAACAATACAGGCAGAGGGGTACAGGTAAGCACAACTAGAGTGCAGAAGACTGAGCAGGGAGGACAGGGCTCTGTTCACACTGAACAGAAAGGAAGGGAAAGGCAGAGCCAGACACCCACAGGGTACTTGCAGTGAAGTAGCGAGTGGACCACAAACTCACAAACGGGAGTACAGAGACAACAGGCAGGAGATAGGTACGCGTTCAGACTCTGCAGAAAAAGGAAGGGAACAGGCATAGAGCAAAACAGGTAAAGGATAGGAGAGAGTTCAGACTGGAACTGAATGTACGGAGGAGACCGACACTGCAGCGGGATACAGGAGCGGGACTGGGAATACTGCCCACAGAGAGGCGGAACGAACAGGCAAGGAGCGTGTTCAGACAGGACAGACTAGAGAACACAGACAGGACTTAGTTCAGACACGGGAACTAATACCGAAAAGCAGGAGACATACAGGACTTAGTTCAGACACGGGAGCTGACACCGCAAGGCAGGAAACATACAGGACTTAGTTCAGACAGGCCTGGAAATAAGCCTCCAGGAAAGGCGGACAGGGAAACAGGACGGGACCTGGCACATTCAGAGTGCAAGCACACACTGAAAGAACACATATGCTCAGGCAAGGAAAGATGGGAGCGGCTAAGCTATATACCAGGTGACAGACAGCGATAGGCTGAGGACGCACAAGGGGTGTGACCCACAGCAGGTACAAAAGGCAGGAAGTGATCGGGCGCCGCCCTTAAGCAGCAGAAACAGACACAGACACAAACAGACAAGATGGAGGGAAGCCAGAGAGACATTCCGGACAGGAGATCAAGTGCGCTCTCTTGCACAGTGGGAGATGGACCACCATGCAAGGACGCCGCCAGGTATGTTACAGTACCTCCCCCCTTACGCCCCCTCTTCTTCAGGCCTGCCAGAATCTTCCGCAGGGAATTCGAGGACCAGTCGTTCACTGGGTTGGAGGGGGACAGAGACTTGAGGGTAATCTCTGCTTCGAGGTACATCTTGTCAAGCTCACAGGAAGAAATAGACGGGTTATCAGGTACATAATGAGGAAAAGTCACTGTCTCTTTGTTATCTGGTGGTACCCCGGAGGATTCAGGAAACAACTGGAGGTCCTCCGCCGGGTCAGAAGAGTACTGAGGCTCAGAGAAAACATCTGCTTCAGAGTACACTAGGTCGGACTCACTGGAGGAAGCAGGCGAGGTATCAGGTACAGGAAATAGGAAAGTCTCTGTCCATTCACCACCAGGTGGCACCCCGAAGGGTTCTAAACACAACTGGAGGTCCTCCGCCTGGTCGGAGGGGTATAGAGACTCGGGAGTAACTTCTGCTTCGGAGAACACTAGGTCGGACTCACTGGAGGAAGCGAGCGAGGTATCAGGTCCAGGATATAGGAAAGTCTCTGTCCATTCACCACCAGGTGGCACCCCGAAGGGTTCAGAACACAACTGGAGGTCCTCCGCCTGGTCGGAGGGGTGTAGAGACTCGGGAGTAACCTCTGCTTCGGAGTACACTAGGTTGGACTCACTGGACGAAGCGAGCGAGGTATCAGGTACAGAGTATAGGAGAGTCTCTGTCCTTTCGCTTCCAGGTAGCACCCCGAAGGGTTCAGGAGGTCTCAGGGAGGACAGACCCTGGCGTGACGGCTTGCCTCTACGTTTAGCACGTCTGGACTGCCTCTTGAGGTTGAGAGAAGTATTCCGGAAAGCATAGTCACCCTGTGAGGATTCTGGGTGGGCAGTAGTCTCATTGGGCTGGAGGACTATTGCGCTACCCACACACATTACCCGTCGGGGCTGCTCCGGGATATTGGGAAGTGAAGCTTCAGCAGGGGCTTCAGAGTTAGGGTCCTCGAAGACCTTACGAAAGGCCACCAGGAAGGCCTGCAGGTCAAGGATGACAGGATCCCATGCTTCCCATAGGGGGGTGACCCATTTCAAGGCATCACCCGCTAGGAAGTCAATCATAAAGGACACTTTAGGCCAATCGGAAGGAAAATAGAGAGGGTAGGCCTTAAAGTGTAGCATGCATTGCTCCACAAATGCACGACACTGTCTTGGATCCCCATAGTAACGTGGCGGATCCGCGGGAGTGAGGGCTGATAGATCCATCTGGACGGGTGCGTAATTCGCCTGGAACTCAGCTAAAGGAAAAAAAAATTTATTTATTTATTTTAATGCATATATCCGCTGGAAAACTTCTCAGAGGGCGAAGGCCGTGGGGCTCAACGGGAACCATGGCCTGAGCATGCTGTTATGCACACGCCCGGGCTAGAGCGGCGTGTGCATGTGACTGGTAGTGATTCCACTGGACCGTGCCGGAGAGTGAATGCCAGGAGGGGCGTAACTAAGTATCTGCCCGATCCGACCAAGGCGGCACGACGGCATACGACGCCAGAGCACCAAGGAGGAACCGAGCAGAGGGACCAGGTGCTACTCCAGGACAGACCCCGGACACGGCTGTTGACCCACACAGGGGAATACAGGAACTGACTGGTAGACTGGCAGGCAGGCGGGTATGCAGGCAGGCGGGTATGCAGGCAGGCGGGTATGCAGGCAGGCGGGTAAAGGTAAGCACAGATAGAGTGCAGACAGGGAGGCACTAGCAAGAAGGAACACAGGCGGGATAGGACCCAGTACACACCGGGATACAGGAACAATACAGGCAGAGGGGTACAGGTAAGCACAACTAGAGTGCAGAAGACTGAGCAGGGAGGACAGGGCTCTGTTCACACTGAACAGAAAGGAAGGGAAAGGCAGAGCCAGACACCCACAGGGTACTTGCAGTGAAGTAGCGAGTGGACCACAAACTCACAAACGGGAGTACAGAGACAACAGGCAGGAGATAGGTACGCGTTCAGACTCTGCAGAAAAAGGAAGGGAACAGGCATAGAGCAAAACAGGTAAAGGATAGGAGAGAGTTCAGACTGGAACTGAATGTACGGAGGAGACCGACACTGCAGCGGGATACAGGAGCGGGACTGGGAATACTGCCCACAGAGAGGCGGAACGAACAGGCAAGGAGCGTGTTCAGACAGGACAGACTAGAGAACACAGACAGGACTTAGTTCAGACACGGGAACTAATACCGAAAAGCAGGAGACATACAGGACTTAGTTCAGACACGGGAGCTGACACCGCAAGGCAGGAAACATACAGGACTTAGTTCAGACAGGCCTGGAAATAAGCCTCCAGGAAAGGCGGACAGGGAAACAGGACGGGACCTGGCACATTCAGAGTGCAAGCACACACTGAAAGAACACATATGCTCAGGCAAGGAAAGATGGGAGCGGCTAAGCTATATACCAGGTGACAGACAGCGATAGGCTGAGGACGCACAAGGGGTGTGACCCACAGCAGGTACAAAAGGCAGGAAGTGATCGGGCGCCGCCCTTAAGCAGCAGAAACAGACACAGACACAAACAGACAAGATGGAGGGAAGCCAGAGAGACATTCCGGACAGGAGATCAAGTGCGCTCTCTTGCACAGTGGGAGATGGACCACCATGCAAGGACGCCGCCAGGTATGTTACACATGTTTTTCATATACCAGAAATGTTTGAAGCTACTGACTGAATGAAAGGAGCTGGCATCTCACTCTCTTTGAATCTTCTTTATCATGCTAGGATTAGCAGGAAAAAGCAAAAAATTTCAGAATTGCACCTTGCAATGTGGAGATATTACTGTTTGTGCATTTACAATATTCATTGATTTTTGCCATTGAAAAACGTCCAGAAATGTTTGAAGCTACTGACTGAATGAAAGGAGCTGGCATCTCACTCTCTTTGAATCTTCTTTATCATGCTAGGATTAGCAGGAAAAAGCAAAAAATTTCAGAATTGCACCGTGCAATGTGGAGATATTACTGTTTGTGCATTTACAATATTCATTGATTTTTGCCATTGAAAAACGTCCAGAAATGTTTGAAGCTACTGACTGAATGAAAGGAGCTGGCATCTCACTCTCTTTGAATCTTCTTTATCATGCTAGGATTAGCAGGAAAAAGCAAAAAATTTCAGAATTGCACCGTGCAATGTGGAGATATTACTGTTTGTGCATTTACAATATTCATTGATTTTTGCCATTGAAAAACATGTTTTTCATATACCAGAAATGTTTGAAGCTACTGACTGAATGAAAGGAGCTGGCATCTCACTCTCTTTGAATCTTCTTTATCATGCTAGGATTAACAGGAAAAAGCAAAAAATTTCAGAATTGCACCGTGCAATGTGGAGATATTACTGTTTGTGCATTTACAATATTCATTGATTTTTGCCATTGAAAAACGTCCAGAAATGTTTGAAGCTACTGACTGAATGAAAGGAGCTGGCATCTCACTCTCTTTGAATCTTCTTTATCATGCTAGGATTAGCAGGAAAAAGCAAAAAATTTCAGAATTGCACCGTGCAATGTGGAGATATTACTGTTTGTGCATTTACAATATTCATTGATTTTTGCCATTGAAAAACATGTTTTTCATATACCAGAAATGTTTGAAGCTACTGACTGAATGAAAGGAGCTGGCATCTCACTCTCTTTGAATCTTCTTTATCATGCTAGGATTAACAGGAAAAAGCAAAAAATTTCAGAATTGCACCGTGCAATGTGGAGATATTACTGTTTGTGCATTTACAATATTCATTGATTTTTGCCATTGAAAAACATGTTTTTCATATACCAGAAATGTTTGAAGCTACTGACTGAATGAAAGGAGCTGGCATCTCACTCTCTTTGAATCTTCTTTATCATGCTAGGATTAGCAGGAAAAAGCAAAAAATTTCAGAATTGCACCTTGCAATGTGGAGATATTACTGTTTGTGCATTTACAATATTCATTGATTTTTGCCATTGAAAAACATGTTTTTCATATACCAGAAATGTTTGAAGCTACTGACTGAATGAAAGGAGCTGGCATCTCACTCTCTTTGAATCTTCTTTATCATGCTAGGATTAACAGGAAAAAGCTAAAAATTTCAGAATTGCACCGTGCAATGTGGAGATATTACTGTTTGTGCATTTACAATATTCATTGATTTTTGCCATTGAAAAACGTCCAGAAATGTTTGAAGCTACTGACTGAATGAAAGGAGCTGGCATCTCACTCTCTTTGAATCTTCTTTATCATGCTAGGATTAGCAGGAAAAAGCAAAAAATTTCAGAATTGCACCTTGCAATGTGGAGATATTACAGTTTGTGCATTTACAATATTCATTGATTTTTGCCATTGAAAAACATGTTTTTCATATACCAGAAATGTTTGAAGCTACTGACTGAATGAAAGGAGCTGGCATCTCACTCTCTTTGAATCTTCTTTATCATGCTAGGATTAACAGGAAAAAGCAAAAAATTTCAGAATTGCACCGTGCAATGTGGAGATATTACTGTTTGTGCATTTACAATATTCATTGATTTTTGCCATTGAAAAACGTCCAGAAATGTTTGAAGCTACTGACTGAATGAAAGGAGCTGGCATCTCACTCTCTTTGAATCTTCTTTATCATGCTAGGATTAGCAGGAAAAAGCTAAAAATTTCAGAATTGCACCTTGCAATGTGGAGATATTACTGTTTGTGCATTTACAATATTCATTGATTTTTGCCATTGAAAAACATGTTTTTCATATACCAGAAATGTTTGAAGCTACTGACTGAATGAAAGGAGCTGGCATCTCACTCTCTTTGAATCTTCTTTATCATGCTAGGATTAGCAGGAAAAAGCTAAAAATTTCAGAATTGCACCGTGCAATGTGGAGATATTACTGTTTGTGCATTTACAATATTCATTGATTTTTGCCATTGAAAAACATGTTTTTCATATACCAGAAATGTTTGAAGCTACTGACTGAATGAAAGGAGCTGGCATCTCACTCTCTTTGAATCTTCTTTATCATGCTAGGATTAGCAGGAAAAAGCTAAAAATTTCAGAATTGCACCTTGCAATGTGGAGATATTACTGTTTGTGCATTTACAATATTCATTGATTTTTGCCATTGAAAAACATGTTTTTCATATACCAGAAATGTTTGAAGCTACTGACTGAATGAAAGGAGCTGGCATCTCACTCTCTTTGAATCTTCTTTATCATGCTAGGATTAGCAGGAAAAAGCAAAAAATTTCAGAATTGCACCTTGCAATGTGGAGATATTACTGTTTGTGCATTTACAATATTCATTGATTTTTGCAATTGAAAAACATGTTTTTCATATACCAGAAATGTTTGAAGCTACTGACTGAATGAAAGGAGCTGGCATCTCACTCTCTTTGAATCTTCTTTATCATGCTAGGATTAACAGGAAAAAGCTAAAAATTTCAGAATTGCACCGTGCAATGTGGAGATATTACTGTTTGTGCATTTACAATATTCATTGATTTTTGCCATTGAAAAACGTCCAGAAATGTTTGAAGCTACTGACTGAATGAAAGGAGCTGGCATCTCACTCTCTTTGAATCTTCTTTATCATGCTAGGATTAGCAGGAAAAAGCAAAAAATTTCAGAATTGCACCTTGCAATGTGGAGATATTACTGTTTGTGCATTTACAATATTCATTGATTTTTGCCATTGAAAAACATGTTTTTCATATACCAGAAATGTTTGAAGCTACTGACTGAATGAAAGGAGCTGGCATCTCACTCTCTTTGAATCTTCTTTATCATGCTAGGATTAACAGGAAAAAGCAAAAAATTTCAGAATTGCACCGTGCAATGTGGAGATATTACTGTTTGTGCATTTACAATATTCATTGATTTTTGCCATTGAAAAACGTCCAGAAATGTTTGAAGCTACTGACTGAATGAAAGGAGCTGGCATCTCACTCTCTTTGAATCTTCTTTATCATGCTAGGATTAGCAGGAAAAAGCTAAAAATTTCAGAATTGCACCGTGCAATGTGGAGATATTACTGTTTGTGCATTTACAATATTCATTGATTTTTGCCATTGAAAAACATGTTTTTCATATACCAGAAATGTTTGAAGCTACTGACTGAATGAAAGGAGCTGGCATCTCACTCTCTTTGAATCTTCTTTATCATGCTAGGATTAGCAGGAAAAAGCTAAAAATTTCAGAATTGCACCGTGCAATGTGGAGATATTACTGTTTGTGCATTTACAATATTCATTGATTTTTGCCATTGAAAAACATGTTTTTCATATACCAGAAATGTTTGAAGCTACTGACTGAATGAAAGGAGCTGGCATCTCACTCTCTTTGAATCTTCTTTATCATGCTAGGATTAGCAGGAAAAAGCTAAAAATTTCAGAATTGCACCTTGCAATGTGGAGATATTACTGTTTGTGCATTTACAATATTCATTGATTTTTGCCATTGAAAAACATGTTTTTCATATACCAGAAATGTTTGAAGCTACTGACTGAATGAAAGGAGCTGGCATCTCACTCTCTTTGAATCTTCTTTATCATGCTAGGATTAGCAGGAAAAAGCTAAAAATTTCAGAATTGCACCTTGCAATGTGGAGATATTACTGTTTGTGCATTTACAATATTCATTGATTTTTGCCATTGAAAAACATGTTTTTCATATACCAGAAATGTTTGAAGCTACTGACTGAATGAAAGGAGCTGGCATCTCACTCTCTTTGAATCTTCTTCATCATGCTAGGATTAACAGGAAAAAGCAAAAAATTTCAGAATTGCACCGTGCAATGTGGAGATATTACTGTTTGTGCATTTACAATATTCATTGATTTTTGCCATTGAAAAACATGTTTTTCATATACCAGAAATGTTTGAAGCTACTGACTGAATGAAAGGAGCTGGCATCTCACTCTCTTTGAATCTTCTTTATCATGCTAGGATTAACAGGAAAAAGCTAAAAATTTCAGAATTGCACCTTGCAATGTGGAGATATTACTGTTTGTGCATTTACAATATTCATTGATTTTTGCCATTGAAAAACATGTTTTTCATATACCAGAAATGTTTGAAGCTACTGACTGAATGAAAGGAGCTGGCATCTCACTCTCTTTGAATCTTCTTTATCATGCTAGGATTAACAGGAAAAAGCTAAAAATTTCAGAATTGCACCTTGCAATGTGGAGATATTACTGTTTGTGCATTTACAATATTCATTGATTTTTGTCATTGAAAAACGTCCAGAAATGTTTGAAGCTACTGACTGAATGAAAGGAGCTGGCATCTCACTCTCTTTGAATCTTCTTTATCATGCTAGGATTAGCAGGAAAAAGCAAAAAATTTCAGAATTGCACCGTGCAATGTGGAGATATTACTGTTTGTGCATTTACAATATTCATTGATTTTTGCCATTGAAAAACATGTTTTTCATATACCAGAAATGTTTGAAGCTACTGACTGAATGAAAGGAGCTGGCATCTCACTCTCTTTGAATCTTCTTTATCATGCTAGGATTAGCAGGAAAAAGCAAAAAATTTCAGAATTGCACCGTGCAATGTGGAGATATTACTGTTTGTGCATTTACAATATTCATTGATTTTTGCCATTGAAAAACATGTTTTTCATATACCAGAAATGTTTGAAGCTACTGACTGAATGAAAGGAGCTGGCATCTCACTCTCTTTGAATCTTCTTTATCATGCTAGGATTAACAGGAAAAAGCTAAAAATTTCAGAATTGCACCGTGCAATGTGGAGATATTACTGTTTGTGCATTTACAATATTCATTGATTTTTGCCATTGAAAAACATGTTTTTCATATACCAGAAATGTTTGAAGCTACTGACTGAATGAAAGGAGCTGGCATCTCACTCTCTTTGAATCTTCTTTATCATGCTAGGATTAGCAGGAAAAAGCAAAAAATTTCAGAATTGCACCTTGCAATGTGGAGATATTACTGTTTGTGCATTTACAATATTCATTGATTTTTGCCATTGAAAAACATGTTTTTCATATACCAGAAATGTTTGAAGCTACTGACTGAATGAAAGGAGCTGGCATCTCACTCTCTTTGAATCTTCTTTATCATGCTAGGATTAACAGGAAAAAGCAAAAAATTTCAGAATTGCACCTTGCAATGTGGAGATATTACTGTTTGTGCATTTACAATATTCATTGATTTTTGCCATTGAAAAACGTCCAGAAATGTTTGAAGCTACTGACTGAATGAAAGGAGCTGGCATCTCACTCTCTTTGAATCTTCTTTATCATGCTAGGATTAGCAGGAAAAAGCAAAAAATTTCAGAATTGCACCGTGCAATGTAGAGATATTACTGTTTGTGCATTTACAATATTCATTGATTTTTGCCATTGAAAAACATGTTTTTCATATACCAGAAATGTTTGAAGCTACTGACTGAATGAAAGGAGCTGGCATCTCACTCTCTTTGAATCTTCTTTATCATGCTAGGATTAACAGGAAAAAGCTAAAAATTTCAGAATTGCACCTTGCAATGTGGAGATATTACTGTTTGTGCATTTACAATATTCATTGATTTTTGCCATTGAAAAACATGTTTTTCATATACCAGAAATGTTTGAAGCTACTGACTGAATGAAAGGAGCTGGCATCTCACTCTCTTTGAATCTTCTTTATCATGCTAGGATTAGCAGGAAAAAGCAAAAAATTTCAGAATTGCACCTTGCAATGTGGAGATATTACTGTTTGTGCATTTACAATATTCATTGATTTTTGCCATTGAAAAACATGTTTTTCATATACCAGAAATGTTTGAAGCTACTGACTGAATGAAAGGAGCTGGCATCTCACTCTCTTTGAATCTTCTTTATCATGCTAGGATTAACAGGAAAAAGCTAAAAATTTCAGAATTGCACCTTGCAATGTGGAGATATTACTGTTTGTGCATTTACAATATTCATTGATTTTTGCCATTGAAAAACATGTTTTTCATATACCAGAAATGTTTGAAGCTACTGACTGAATGAAAGGAGCTGGCATCTCAATCTCTTTGAATCTTCTTTATCATGCTAGGATTAGCAGGAAAAAGCAAAAAATTTCAGAATTGCACCGTGCAATGTGGAGATATTACTGTTTGTGCATTTACAATATTCATTGATTTTTGCCATTGAAAAACATGTTTTTCATATACCAGAAATGTTTGAAGCTACTGACTGAATGAAAGGAGCTGGCATCTCACTCTCTTTGAATCTTCTTTATCATGCTAGGATTAACAGGAAAAAGCTAAAAATTTCAGAATTGCACCGTGCAATGTGGAGATATTACTGTTTGTGCATTTACAATATTCATTGATTTTTGCCATTGAAAAACGTCCAGAAATGTTTGAAGCTACTGACTGAATGAAAGGAGCTGGCATCTCACTCTCTTTGAATCTTCTTTATCATGCTAGGATTAACAGGAAAAAGCTAACAAATTTCAGAATTGCACCGTGCAATGTGGAGATATTACTGTTTGTGCATTTACAATATTCATTGATTTTTGCCATTGAAAAACATGTTTTTCATATACCAGAAATGTTTGAAGCTACTGACTGAATGAAAGGAGCTGGCATCTCACTCTCTTTGAATCTTCTTTATCATGCTAGGATTAACAGGAAAAAGCAAAAAATTTCAGAATTGCACCGTGCAATGTGGAGATATTACTGTTTGTGCATTTACAATATTCATTGATTTTTGCCATTGAAAAACATGTTTTTCATATACCAGAAATGTTTGAAGCTACTGACTGAATGAAAGGAGCTGGCATCTCACTCTCTTTGAATCTTCTTTATCATGCTAGGATTAACAGGAAAAAGCTAAAAATTTCAGAATTGCACCGTGCAATGTGGAGATATTACTGTTTGTGCATTTACAATATTCATTGATTTTTGCCATTGAAAAACATGTTTTTCATATACCAGAAATGTTTGAAGCTACTGACTGAATGAAAGGAGCTGGCATCTCACTCTCTTTGAATCTTCTTTATCATGCTAGGATTAGCAGGAAAAAGCAAAAAATTTCAGAATTGCACCGTGCAATGTGGAGATATTACTGTTTGTGCATTTACAATATTCATTGATTTTTGCCATTGAAAAACATGTTTTTCATATACCAGAAATGTTTGAAGCTACTGACTGAATGAAAGGAGCTGGCATCTCACTCTCTTTGAATCTTCTTTATCATGCTAGGATTAACAGGAAAAAGCTAAAAATTTCAGAATTGCACCGTGCAATGTGGAGATATTACTGTTTGTGCATTTACAATATTCATTGATTTTTGCCATTGAAAAACATGTTTTTCATATACCAGAAATGTTTGAAGCTACTGACTGAATGAAAGGAGCTGGCATCTCACTCTCTTTGAATCTTCTTTATCATGCTAGGATTAGCAGGAAAAAGCAAAAAATTTCAGAATTGCACCTTGCAATGTGGAGATATTACTGTTTGTGCATTTACAATATTCATTGATTTTTGCCATTGAAAAACATGTTTTTCATATACCAGAAATGTTTGAAGCTACTGACTGAATGAAAGGAGCTGGCATCTCACTCTCTTTGAATCTTCTTTATCATGCTAGGATTAACAGGAAAAAGCAAAAAATTTCAGAATTGCACCTTGCAATGTGGAGATATTACTGTTTGTGCATTTACAATATTCATTGATTTTTGCCATTGAAAAACATGTTTTTCATATACCAGAAATGTTTGAAGCTACTGACTGAATGAAAGGAGCTGGCATCTCACTCTCTTTGAATCTTCTTTATCATGCTAGGATTAACAGGAAAAAGCTAAAAATTTCAGAATTGCACCTTGCAATGTGGAGATATTACTGTTTGTGCATTTACAATATTCATTGATTTTTGCCATTGAAAAACATGTTTTTCATATACCAGAAATGTTTGAAGCTACTGACTGAATGAAAGGAGCTGGCATCTCACTCTCTTTGAATCTTCTTTATCATGCTAGGATTAACAGGAAAAAGCTAAAAATTTCAGAATTGCACCTTGCAATGTGGAGATATTACTGTTTGTGCATTTACAATATTCATTGATTTTTGCCATTGAAAAACGTCCAGAAATGTTTGAAGCTACTTACTGAATGAAAGGAGCTGGCATCTCACTCTCTTTGAATCTTCTTTATCATGCTAGGATTAACAGGAAAAAGCTAAAAATTTCAGAATTGCACCGTGCAATGTGGAGATATTACTGTTTGTGCATTTACAATATTCATTGATTTTTGCCATTGAAAAACATGTTTTTCATATACCAGAAATGTTTGAAGCTACTGACTGAATGAAAGGAGCTGGCATCTCACTCTCTTTGAATCTTCTTTATCATGCTAGGATTAGCAGGAAAAAGCTAAAAATTTCAGAATTGCACCGTGCAATGTGGAGATATTACTGTTTGTGCATTTACAATATTCATTGATTTTTGCCATTGAAAAACATGTTTTTCATATACCAGAAATGTTTGAAGCTACTGACTGAATGAAAGGAGCTGGCATCTCACTCTCTTTGAATCTTCTTTATCATGCTAGGATTAGCAGGAAAAAGCAAAAAATTTCAGAATTGCACCGTGCAATGTGGAGATATTACTGTTTGTGCATTTACAATATTCATTGATTTTTGCCATTGAAAAACATGTTTTTCACATACCAGAAATGTTTGAAGCTACTGACTGAATGAAAGGAGCTGGCATCTCACTCTCTTTGAATCTTCTTTATCATGCTAGGATTAACAGGAAAAAGCTAAAAATTTCAGAATTGCACCGTGCAATGTGGAGATATTACTGTTTGTGCATTTACAATATTCATTGATTTTTGCCATTGAAAAACGTCCAGAAATGTTTGAAGCTACTGACTGAATGAAAGGAGCTGGCATCTCACTCTCTTTGAATCTTCTTTATCATGCTAGGATTAGCAGGAAAAAGCTAAAAATTTCAGAATTGCACCGTGCAATGTGGAGATATTACTGTTTGTGCATTTACAATATTCATTGATTTTTGCCATTGAAAAACATGTTTTTCATATACCAGAAATGTTTGAAGCTACTGACTGAATGAAAGGAGCTGGCATCTCACTCTCTTTGAATCTTCTTTATCATGCTAGGATTAGCAGGAAAAAGCAAAAAATTTCAGAATTGCACCGTGCAATGTGGAGATATTACTGTTTGTGCATTTACAATATTCATTGATTTTTGCCATTGAAAAACATGTTTTTCATATACCAGAAATGTTTGAAGCTACTGACTGAATGAAAGGAGCTGGCATCTCACTCTCTTTGAATCTTCTTTATCATGCTAGGATTAACAGGAAAAAGCTAAAAATTTCAGAATTGCACCGTGCAATGTGGAGATATTACTGTTTGTGCATTTACAATATTCATTGATTTTTGCCATTGAAAAACATGTTTTTCATATACCAGAAATGTTTGAAGCTACTGACTGAATGAAAGGAGCTGGCATCTCACTCTCTTTGAATCTTCTTTATCATGCTAGGATTAGCAGGAAAAAGCAAAAAATTTCAGAATTGCACCTTGCAATGTGGAGATATTACTGTTTGTGCATTTACAATATTCATTGATTTTTGCCATTGAAAAACGTCCAGAAATGTTTGAAGCTACTGACTGAATGAAAGGAGCTGGCATCTCACTCTCTTTGAATCTTCTTTATCATGCTAGGATTAACAGGAAAAAGCTAAAAATTTCAGAATTGCACCGTGCAATGTGGAGATATTACTGTTTGTGCATTTACAATATTCATTGATTTTTGCCATTGAAAAACATGTTTTTCATATACCAGAAATGTTTGAAGCTACTGACTGAATGAAAGGAGCTGGCATCTCACTCTCTTTGAATCTTCTTTATCATGCTAGTATTAACAGGAAAAAGCAAAAAATTTCAGAATTGCACCGTGCAATGTGGAGATATTACTGTTTGTGCATTTACAATATTCATTGATTTTTGCCATTGAAAAACATGTTTTTCATATACCAGAAATGTTTGAAGCTACTGACTGAATGAAAGGAGCTGGCATCTCACTCTCTTTGAATCTTCTTTATCATGCTAGGATTAGCAGGAAAAAGCTAAAAATTTCAGAATTGCACCGTGCAATGTGGAGATATTACTGTTTGTGCATTTACAATATTCATTGATTTTTGCCATTGAAAAACATGTTTTTCATATACCAGAAATGTTTGAAGCTACTGACTGAATGAAAGGAGCTGGCATCTCACTCTCTTTGAATCTTCTTTATCATGCTAGGATTAGCAGGAAAAAGCAAAAAATTTCAGAATTGCACCGTGCAATGTGGAGATATTACTGTTTGTGCATTTACAATATTCATTGATTTTTGCCATTGAAAAACATGTTTTTCATATACCAGAAATGTTTGAAGCTACTGACTGAATGAAAGGAGCTGGCATCTCACTCTCTTTGAATCTTCTTTATCATGCTAGGATTAACAGGAAAAAGCTAAAAATTTCAGAATTGCACCGTGCAATGTGGAGATATTACTGTTTGTGCATTTACAATATTCATTGATTTTTGCCATTGAAAAACATGTTTTTCATATACCAGAAATGTTTGAAGCTACTGACTGAATGAAAGGAGCTGGCATCTCACTCTCTTTGAATCTTCTTTATCATGCTAGGATTAGCAGGAAAAAGCAAAAAATTTCAGAATTGCACCTTGCAATGTGGAGATATTACTGTTTGTGCATTTACAATATTCATTGATTTTTGCCATTGAAAAACGTCCAGAAATGTTTGAAGCTACTGACTGAATGAAAGGAGCTGGCATCTCACTCTCTTTGAATCTTCTTTATCATGCTAGGATTAACAGGAAAAAGCTAAAAATTTCAGAATTGCACCGTGCAATGTGGAGATATTACTGTTTGTGCATTTACAATATTCATTGATTTTTGCCATTGAAAAACATGTTTTTCATATACCAGAAATGTTTGAAGCTACTGACTGAATGAAAGGAGCTGGCATCTCACTCTCTTTGAATCTTCTTTATCATGCTAGGATTAACAGGAAAAAGCAAAAAATTTCAGAATTGCACCGTGCAATGTGGAGATATTACTGTTTGTGCATTTACAATATTCATTGATTTTTGCCATTGAAAAACATGTTTTTCATATACCAGAAATGTTTGAAGCTACTGACTGAATGAAAGGAGCTGGCATCTCACTCTCTTTGAATCTTCTTTATCATGCTAGGATTAGCAGGAAAAAGCTAAAAATTTCAGAATTGCACCGTGCAATGTGGAGATATTACTGTTTGTGCATTTACAATATTCATTGATTTTTGCCATTGAAAAACATGTTTTTCATATACCAGAAATGTTTGAAGCTACTGACTGAATGAAAGGAGCTGGCATCTCACTCTCTTTGAATCTTCTTTATCATGCTAGGATTAGCAGGAAAAAGCAAAAAATTTCAGAATTGCACCGTGCAATGTGGAGATATTACTGTTTGTGCATTTACAATATTCATTGATTTTTGCCATTGAAAAACATGTTTTTCATATACCAGAAATGTTTGAAGCTACTGACTGAATGAAAGGAGCTGGCATCTCACTCTCTTTGAATCTTCTTTATCATGCTAGGATTAACAGGAAAAAGCTAAAAATTTCAGAATTGCACCGTGCAATGTGGAGATATTACTGTTTGTGCATTTACAATATTCATTGATTTTTGCCATTGAAAAACATGTTTTTCATATACCAGAAATGTTTGAAGCTACTGACTGAATGAAAGGAGCTGGCATCTCACTCTCCTTGAATCTTCTTTATCATGCTAGGATTAGCAGGAAAAAGCTAAAAATTTCAGAATTGCACCGTGCAATGTGGAGATATTACTGTTTGTGCATTTACAATATTCATTGATTTTTGCCATTGAAAAACATGTTTTTCATATACCAGAAATGTTTGAAGCTACTGACTGAATGAAAGGAGCTGGCATCTCACTCTCTTTGAATCTTCTTTATCATGCTAGGATTAGCAGGAAAAAGCAAAAAATTTCAGAATTGCACCGTGCAATGTGGAGATATTACTGTTTGTGCATTTACAATATTCATTGATTTTTGCCATTGAAAAACGTCCAGAAATGTTTGAAGCTACTGACTGAATGAAAGGAGCTGGCATCTCACTCTCTTTGAATCTTCTTTATCATGCTAGGATTAGCAGGAAAAAGCAAAAAATTTCAGAATTGCACCTTGCAATGTTCAGATATTACTGTTTGTGCATTTACAATATTCATTGATTTTTGCCATTGAAAAACATGTTTTTCATATACCAGAAATGTTTGAAGCTACTGACTGAATGAAAGGAGCTGGCATCTCACTCTCTTTGAATCTTCTTTATCATGCTAGGATTAGCAGGAAAAAGCAAAAAATTTCAGAATTGCACCGTGCAATGTGGAGATATTACTGTTTGTGCATTTACAATATTCATTGATTTTTGCCATTGAAAAACGTCCAGAAATGTTTGAAGCTACTGACTGAATGAAAGGAGCTGGCATCTCACTCTCTTTGAATCTTCTTTATCATGCTAGGATTAGCAGGAAAAAGCAAAAAATTTCAGAATTGCACCGTGCAATGTGGAGATATTACTGTTTGTGCATTTACAATATTCATTGATTTTTGCCATTGAAAAACATGTTTTTCATATACCAGAAATGTTTGAAGCTACTGACTGAATGAAAGGAGCTGGCATCTCACTCTCTTTGAATCTTCTTTATCATGCTAGGATTAGCAGGAAAAAGCAAAAAATTTCAGAATTGCACCGTGCAATGTGGAGATATTACTGTTTGTGCATTTACAATATTCATTGATTTTTGCCATTGAAAAACATGTTTTTCATATACCAGAAATGTTTGAAGCTACTGACTGAATGAAAGGAGCTGGCATCTCACTCTCTTTGAATCTTCTTTATCATGCTAGGATTAGCAGGAAAAAGCTAAAAATTTCAGAATTGCACCGTGCAATGTGGAGATATTACTGTTTGTGCATTTACAATATTCATTGATTTTTGCCATTGAAAAACATGTTTTTCATATACCAGAAATGTTTGAAGCTACTGACTGAATGAAAGGAGCTGGCATCTCACTCTCTTTGAATCTTCTTTATCATGCTAGGATTAGCAGGAAAAAGCTAAAAATTTCAGAATTGCACCTTGCAATGTGGAGATATTACTGTTTGTGCATTTACAATATTCATTGATTTTTGCCATTGAAAAACGTCCAGAAATGTTTGAAGCTACTGACTGAATGAAAGGAGCTGGCATCTCACTCTCTTTGAATCTTCTTTATCATGCTAGGATTAACAGGAAAAAGCTAAAAATTTCAGAATTGCACCGTGCAATGTGGAGATATTACTGTTTGTGCATTTACAATATTCATTGATTTTTGCCATTGAAAAACGTCCAGAAATGTTTGAAGCTACTGACTGAATGAAAGGAGCTGGCATCTCACTCTCTTTGAATCTTCTTTATCATGCTAGGATTAACAGGAAAAAGCTAAAAATTTCAGAATTGCACCTTGCAATGTGGAGATATTACTGTTTGTGCATTTACAATATTCATTGATTTTTGCCATTGAAAAACGTCCAGAAATGTTTGAAGCTACTGACTCAATGAAAGGAGCTGGCATCTCACTCTCTTTGAATCTTCTTTATCATGCTAGGATTAGCAGGAAAAAGCTAAAAATTTCAGAATTGCACCGTGCAATGTGGAGATATTACTGTTTGTGCATTTACAATATTCATTGATTTTTGCCATTGAAAAACGTCCAGAAATGTTTGAAGCTACTGACTGAATGAAAGGAGCTGGCATCTCACTCTCTTTGAATCTTCTTTATCATGCTAGGATTAACAGGAAAAAGCTAAAAATTTCAGAATTGCACCTTGCAATGTGGAGATATTACTGTTTGTGCATTTACAATATTCATTGATTTTTGCCATTGAAAAACGTCCAGAAATGTTTGAAGCTACTGACTGAATGAAAGGAGCTGGCATCTCACTCTCTTTGAATCTTCTTTATCATGCTAGGATTAACAGGAAAAAGCTAAAAATTTCAGAATTGCACCTTGCAATGTGGAGATATTACTGTTTGTGCATTTACAATATTCATTGATTTTTGCCATTGAAAAACGTCCAGAAATGTTTGAAGCTACTGACTCAATGAAAGGAGCTGGCATCTCACTCTCTTTGAATCTTCTTTATCATGCTAGGATTAGCAGGAAAAAGCAAAAAATTTCAGAATTGCACCGTGCAATGTGGAGATATTACTGTTTGTGCATTTACAATATTCATTGATTTTTGCCATTGAAAAACATGTTTTTCATATACCAGAAATGTTTGAAGCTACTGACTGAATGAAAGGAGCTGGCATCTCACTCTCTTTGAATCTTCTTTATCATGCTAGGATTAGCAGCAAAAAGCTAAAAATTTCAGAATTGCACCGTGCAATGTGGAGATATTACTGTTTGTGCATTTACAATATTCATTGATTTTTGCCATTGAAAAACATGTTTTTCATATACCAGAAATGTTTGAAGCTACTGACTGAATGAAAGGAGCTGGCATCTCACTCTCTTTGAATCTTCTTTATCATGCTAGGATTAGCAGGAAAAAGCAAAAAATTTCAGAATTGCACCTTGCAATGTGGAGATATTACTGTTTGTGCATTTACAATATTCATTGATTTTTGCCATTGAAAAACATGTTTTTCATATACCAGAAATGTTTGAAGCTACTGACTGAATGAAAGGAGCTGGCATCTCACTCTCTTTGAATCTTCTTTATCATGCTAGGATTAGCAGGAAAAAGCAAAAAATTTCAGAATTGCACCGTGCAATGTGGAGATATTACTGTTTGTGCATTTACAATATTCATTGATTTTTGCCATTGAAAAACGTCCAGAAATGTTTGAAGCTACTGACTGAATGAAAGGAGCTGGCATCTCACTCTCTTTGAATCTTCTTTATCATGCTAGGATTAGCAGGAAAAAGCAAAAAATTTCAGAATTGCACCGTGCAATGTGGAGATATTACTGTTTGTGCATTTACAATATTCATTGATTTTTGCCATTGAAAAACATGTTTTTCATATACCAGAAATGTTTGAAGCTACTGACTGAATGAAAGGAGCTGGCATCTCACTCTCTTTGAATCTTCTTTATCATGCTAGGATTAACAGGAAAAAGCAAAAATTTCAGAATTGCACCGTGCAATGTGGAGATATTACTGTTTGTGCATTTACAATATTCATTGATTTTTGCCATTGAAAAACGTCCAGAAATGTTTGAAGCTACTGACTGAATGAAAGGAGCTGGCATCTCACTCTCTTTGAATCTTCTTTATCATGCTAGGATTAACAGGAAAAAGCTAAAAATTTCAGAATTGCACCGTGCAATGTGGAGATATTACTGTTTGTGCATTTACAATATTCATTGATTTTTTGCCATTGAAAACATGTTTTTCATATACCAGAAATGTTTGAAGCTACTGACTGAATGAAAGGAGCTGGCATCTCACTCTCTTTGAATCTTCTTTATCATGCTAGGATTAACAGGAAAAAGCAAAAAATTTCAGAATTGCACCTTGCAATGTGGAGATATTACTGTTTGTGCATTTACAATATTCATTGATTTTTGCCATTGAAAAACATGTTTTTCATATACCAGAAATGTTTGAAAGCTACTGACTGAATGAAAGGAGCTGGCATCTCACTCTCTTTGAATCTTCTTTATCATGCTAGGATTAGCAGGAAAAAGCAAAAAATTTCAGAATTGCACCGTGCAATGTGGAGATATTACTGTTTGTGCATTTACAATATTCATTGATTTTTGCCATTGAAAAACATGTTTTTCATATACCAGAAATGTTTGAAGCTACTGACTGAATGAAAGGAGCTGGCATCTCACTCTCTTTGAATCTTCTTTATCATGCTAGGATTAGCAGGAAAAAGCAAAAAATTTCAGAATTGCACCGTGCAATGTGGAGATATTACTGTTTGTGCATTTACAATATTCATTGATTTTTGCCATTGAAAAACA
Source organism: Phyllobates terribilis (assembly GCF_046119375.1). NCBI lineage: Eukaryota > Metazoa > Chordata > Amphibia > Anura > Dendrobatidae > Phyllobates > Phyllobates terribilis. The sequence continues at coordinate 80,389 of NW_027366008.1, forward strand.
TGTTTTTCATATACCAGAAATGTTTGAAGCTACTGACTGAATGAAAGGAGCTGGCATCTCACTCTCTTTGAATCTTCTTTATCATGCTAGGATTAGCAGGAAAAGCCAAAAAATTTCAGAATTGCACCGTGCAATGTGGAGATATTACTGTTTGTGCATTTACAATATTCATTGATTTTTGCCATTGAAAAACATGTTTTTCATATACCAGAAATGTTTGAAGCTACTGACTGAATGAAAGGAGCTGGCATCTCACTCTCTTTGAATCTTCTTTATCATGCTAGGATTAGCAGGAAAAAGCTAAAAATTTCAGAATTGCACCGTGCAATGTGGAGATATTACTGTTTGTGCATTTACAATATTCATTGATTTTTGCCATTGAAAAACATGTTTTTCATATACCAGAAATGTTTGAAGCTACTGACTGAATGAAAGGAGCTGGCATCTCACTCTCTTTGAATCTTCTTTATCATGCTAGGATTAGCAGGAAAAAGCTAAAAAATTTCAGAATTGCACCGTGCAATGTGGAGATATTACTGTTTGTGCATTTACAATATTCATTGATTTTTGCCATTGAAAAACATGTTTTTCATATACCAGAAATGTTTGAAGCTACTGACTGAATGAAAGGAGCTGGCATCTCACTCTCTTTGAATCTTCTTTATCATGCTAGGATTAGCAGGAAAAAGCAAAAAATTTCAGAATTGCACCGTGCAATGTGGAGATATTACTGTTTGTGCATTTACAATATTCATTGATTTTTGCCATTGAAAAACATGTTTTTCATATACCCAGAAATGTTTGAAGCTACTGACTGAATGAAAGGAGCTGGCATCTCACTCTCTTTGAATCTTCTTTATCATGCTAGGATTAGCAGGAAAAAGCAAAAAATTTCAGAATTGCACCTTGCAATGTGGAGATATTACTGTTTGTGCATTTACAATATTCATTGATTTTTGCCATTGAAAAACATGTTTTTCATATACCAGAAATGTTTGAAGCTACTGACTGAATGAAAGGAGCTGGCATCTCACTCTCTTTGAATCTTCTTTATCATGCTAGGATTAGCAGGAAAAAGCAAAAAATTTCAGAATTGCACCGTGCAATGTGGAGATATTACTGTTTGTGCATTTACAATATTCATTGATTTTTGCCATTGAAAAACATGTCCAGAAATGTTTGAAGCTACTGACTGAATGAAAGGAGCTGGCATCTCACTCTCTTTGAATCTTCTTTATCATGCTAGGATTAGCAGGAAAAAAGCTAAAATTTCAGAATTGCACCGTGCAATGTGGAGATATTACTGTTTGTGCATTTACAATATTCATTGATTTTGCCATTGAAAAACATGTTTTTCATATACCCAGAAATGTTTGAAGCTACTGACTGAATGAAAGGAGCTGGCATCTCACTCTCTTTGAATCTTCTTTATCATGCTAGGATTAGCAGGAAAAAGCTAAAAATTTCAGAATTGCACCTTGCAATGTGGAGATATTACTGTTTGTGCATTTACAATATTCATTGATTTTTGCCATTGAAAAACATGTCCAGAAATGTTTGAAGCTACTGACTGAATGAAAGGAGCTGGCATCTCACTCTCTTTGAATCTTCTTTATCATGCTAGGATTAACAGGAAAAAGCTAAAAATTTCAGAATTGCACCGTGCAATGTGGAGATATTACTGTTTGTGCATTTACAATATTCATTGATTTTTGCCATTGAAAAACATGTTTTTACCAGAAATGTTTGAAGCTACTGACTGAATGAAAGGAGCTGGCATCTCACTCTCTTTGAATCTTCTTTATCATGCTAGGATTAACAGGAAAAAGCAAAAAATTTCAGAATTGCACCTTGCAATGTGGAGATATTACTGTTTGTGCATTTACAATATTCATTGATTTTTGCCATTGAAAAACGTCCAGAAATGTTTGAAGCTACTGACTGAATGAAAGGAGCTGGCATCTCACTCTCTTTGAATCTTCCTTTATCATGCTAGGATTAGCAGGAAAAAGCTAAAAATTTCAGAATTGCACCTTGCAATGTGGAGATATTACTGTTTGTGCATTTACAATTCATTGATTTTTGCCATTGAAAAACAGTCCAGAAATGTTTGAAGCTACTGACTGAATGAAAGGAGCTGGCATCTCACTCTCTTTGAATCTTCTTTATCATGCTAGGATTAGCAGGAAAAAGCAAAAAATTTCAGAATTGCACCGTGCCAATGTGGAGATATTACTGTTTGTGCATTTACAATATTCATTGATTTTTGCCATTGAAAAACGTCCAGAAATGTTTGAAGCTACTGACTGAATGAAGGAGCTGGCATCTCACTCTCTTTGAATCTTCTTTATCATGCTAGGATTAACAGGAAAAAGCTAAAAAATTTCAGAATTGCACCTTGCAATGTGGAGATATTACTGTTTGTGCATTTACAATATTCATTGATTTTTGCCATTGAAAAACATGTACCAGAAATGTTTGAAGCTACTGACTGAATGAAAGGAGCTGGCATCTCACTCTCTTTGAATCTTCTTTATCATGCTAGGATTAGCAGGAAAAAGCTAAAAATTTCAGAATTGCACCGTGCAATGTGGAGATATTACTGTTTGTGCATTTACAATATTCATTGATTTTTGCCATTGAAAAACTGTTTTCATATACCAGAAATGTTTGAAGCTACTGACTGAATGAAAGGAGCTGGCATCTCACTCTCTTTGAATCTTCTTTATCATGCTAGGATTAGCAGGAAAAAGCAAAAAATTTCAGAATTGCTCCGTGCAATGTGGAGATATTACTGTTTGTGCATTTACAATATTCATTGATTTTTGCCATGAAAAACATGTTTTTCATCTACAGAAATGTTTGAAGCTATGGACTGAATGAAGGAGCTGGCATCTCACTCTCTTTGATTCTTCTTTATCCTGCTAGGATTAGCAGGAAAAAAGCTAAAAATTTCAGAATGCACCTTGACAATGTGGAGATAATTACTGTTTGTGCATTTACAATATTCATTGATTTTTGCCATTGAAAAAGTAACCAGAAATGTTTGAAGCTACAGACTGAATGAAAGGAGCTGCATCTCACTCTCTTTGAATCTTCTTTATCATGCCAGGATTAGCAGGAAAAAGCTAAAAATTTCAGAATTGCACCGTGCAATGTGGAGATATTACTGTTTGTGCAATTACAAATATTCATTGATTTTTTGCCATTGAAAACGTCCAGAAATGTTTGAAGCCTACTGACTGAATGAAAGGAGCTGGCATCTCACTCTCTTTGACTCTTCTTTATCATGCTAGGATTAACAGAAAAAAGCTAAAAATTTCAGAATTGCACCTGCAATGTGGAGATATTAATGTTTGTGCATTTACAATATTCATTGATTTTTGCCATTGAAAACGTCAGACCTGTTTGAAGCTACTGACTGAATGAAAGGAGCTGGCATCTCACTCTCTTTGAATCTTCTATTATCATGCAAGGATTAGCAGGCAAAAAGCAAAAAAATTTCAGAATTGCACCGTGCAATGTGGAGATATTACTGATTTGTGCATTTACAATATTCATTGATTTTTGCCATTGAAAAAGTCCAGAAATGTTTGAAGCTACTGACTGAATGAAAGGAGCTGGCATCTCACTCTCCTTGAATCTTCTTTATCATGCTAGGATTAAAAGGAAAAAGCTACAAATTTCAGAATTGCAACCTTGCAATGTGGAGATATTACTGTTTGTGCATTTACAATATTCATTGATTTTTGCCTTGAAAAATGTACAGTAAGTTAAAGCTACCTGACTGAATGAAAGGAGCTGGCATCTCACTCTCTTTGAATCTTCTTTATCATGCTAGGATTAGCAGGAAAAGCTAAAAAATTTCAGAATTGCACCTTGCAAATGTGGAGATATTACTGTTTGTGCATTTACAATATTCATTGATTTTTGCCAATGAAAAACGTCCGAAATGTTTTGAAGCTACTGACTGAAATGAAAGGAGCTGGCATCTCACTCTCTTTGAATCTTCTTTATCATGCTAGGATTAGCAGGAAAAAGCAAAAAAATTTCAGAATTGCACCTTGCAATGTGGAGATATTACTTTTTGTGCATTTACAATATTCATTGATTTTTGCCATTGAAAAACGTCCAGAAATGTTTGAAGCTACTGACTGAATGAAAGGAGCTGGCATCTCACTCTCTTTGAATCTTCTTTATCATGCTAGGATTAGCAGGAAAAAGCAAAAAATTTCAGAATTG